>NC_070637.1:17154077-17454077 GCF_947347685.1 Pleuronectes platessa
ACTCCACGGTGACATGCAATCATGCATACACGAGGAAACACACACACACACACACACACACACACACATACCCAGACGCTGCTATTGTATCATAGGTATTGCTTCTGGGATTCCTTCCTCCCTGAATGCTCCAATTCAGACGCTGTCTGTGGAATTTAAAACAAGAAGGTGCAAATGAATAAATAAACATGCGCTTTCCTGGGGGAGAGCTTCTCACGGCTGCTGTAGCATGTAGTCAACCACAGAGCATAGCTGTGCCCAGGGGGCTACAGGGATAAGGGGGTACGTAACCCAGATCTCACATGTCTGTTGTGCATTGTAGTCGGTAGACAAGGTTAGAGCCTCACAGGGGCAACAGCCAGAGGAGGAGACATGGTGTGTGATCAGGCTGCTTTTCAAACGCCGGCTGGTGTAGTCTGGGCAGGGAATGTTTTTTTATAAAATGTTACCGTGCAAACTGATTGTAAGAACATTTATAAAAAGAATAGAAGACTTAAGTTTATACAAATATTTGAAGTATTTTATTTGCCATAGGTGGGGATTTCATGTGATTTTCCTACATGAATTCACTAATATAGGATTACGATGATCGCTGAGATAAACCCATCTCGGTTATGAGGTGTTTTAACGCTCTGGGTCTGTCCCAGACAGACACACAGCTCTCTGTTTGCAGCTCACACTGCAGCTTCCTGAGCTGTTTGTAATTTAACAGGTTTTGAAAGCAGCTCAGCAGCAGGCCTCATGTATCCCTGTTCTCACCAACAATCACTTCCTGCTGTACACCCGGCGCAGAATGGAAACGGCTCCTCTACAGCTCTGTGCTGTCTTCATGTTCACTATGATACATAAGAGCAGTGTTTTTAGAGGCAGTATCCAAAAAAAAACACACAAAAAAAACTTGCTGTCACTCTCCGGTGGAGTGAACCTCATCCTTTATGGACATCGACAAAATGATGTTTTCCCTGTCTGAGCTCGAGCTCCCTGGTCGACTCAAAATGTCAAACCTCCGCTATCTCCAAGTTCAATAATTGGTATAACAAGAGTAATGATTATCCAGGCCTCAGTTCAGTGTGTGCTTCCTGCTGTGTACTAAACTATTTGGTGTCTTCTCGGTTGCAAAGGGCTGGAAGATCTCTTTTGTAATGTAAGCGGCTCATTGTGTGTGCGAGCGTGTGTGTGTTTGTCTTTTCTGTCAAGAAACACTCACACACACGCATTGGAAAAATGTGCAATCCTTTTAAAAACTTTGTGACCTGAATATATTCCCTGCATTATGTTTCCTTGGTGGTGGCACTATAAGCTGGCATTTTGCTGTAGTCAGCACTAAATGATGGATGTCAAAACACAGTTGATGCATTATGCATATAGCATTACAGATTTAAGGTGTTTACTTGTCACTTTGAGGAAATGCAAAAAAAATGTGAAGTCATGTGAATTCATAGTCCTGTCACTTGCACTTGCGCCGCGTGGTTCTGAGCCACGCCATTTCCGATAAAAGGTTTTCAGGATCCACTTCACCAATTTTATCGGAACAAAATGAACAACATACAAAATTTATGTCGGGCCCGGTGATGGAGGGACGTGAATGCTAAATATGTCTTAGCTGACCCCTAAAAGCACAGTATCCATATTGCAAATTTCTAGAGGGCCCCTTGTTCACTCAGCCTTCACTTCCATTTCCCCCTTTTTTTTGTCAATCCACACATTTGAATGACACAGAAAGCGCACATCAACAACTTCCTGCTGAGTGAGCTGACATGCACTATGTATAATGGTGTTGATACAGAGTGCCAGGTTACCTCCTCATGCTTATGATACCTACATGAGTGGCACTTTTTTTTTTTTTTTTGCTAGGACAGGGTTTTTTCTCCTTGATCTCTTTATGACTCTTTCTGTATTATGTACTCATGTCTTCTATTTACCTGTATTCCAGGTTTCACGCCTCCTGGAATGGACCGGTCATCTCCAGACAGCAGTCCAGTACATGGCTTCGTGCGTCAGGCTTCCGTCACCACCGGATCCAACATCCCCATCATCACAGAACTAGGTTAAAGCCGTTTCCAATCATCTTTACAGTGCAAATGTCGCATGCCACACAGCCAATAACCTCAGATCAACTCATTTACTCATTCGCAAACATAAACACAGAGAACTGATAATCCCAATACTTCCACTTCATGCCGCTACCAAAAGTTCGAGCGGACTCAGGAATGCTCTGTGTGGAATTTTTGTTCACGTTGTCCGTAGCTTTGCCCAACTCGAGTTCTTATTCGTACGTGAATTATTGGATTCGGCTAGTAATTTTCTTCACCACTTTTTTGGGGTCGAGTGGTGATAATGTTAACGGCAAACAGAGGAAGATGTCTTTGCTCCCCAGGACATTGTGGAACTCTGATGTTGGACAGGCGGTTTTAGGACGATAGCTTCATCCTCCCGCAATTTGTCCACTAATGCACGGGAGTAACTTCAGCCTGATGGAGAGGGTGAGAGAGGGAGAACAGGGAAGAGAGTGAAAAGGTTGAGGAGATGAAAAAAAAAAACTGCCTTGGTTGCAAAATGGGTCCATTTATTAATAACAATGGCAGTGGCTGTATTCCCAGTGGTGCTGGGGACTCATGAAACTTTCAGATCTCTGAGGGGCCTTCTAAAGCACCAGAGACTGGCTACTCTGTCTCCCCTGACCCAATTAGGGAGCAATGGAGCATGAGCCCGGCTAAGAAAAAGGCCAGAAAGAGAAAGGAGCTACTTAATGTTACTTGTAACCGGGCCAGCCATTACCTGCAGAGAGGCTCTCCCTATTAGGCCGCCGACTGCAAACGCAACCATCGAAACTATAGATGCTATCCACGTAGGGAGTCATAGATTGTGTGTCCTGAGCAGCGTTGTGCCTCCGCGTGCTCTCGGCTAACGAATTTCACAGCTAGCTGGGATAGCATTGTCCTTGAATGCGGGAAGGAGGGAGCTCACGCAGGGCTAGAGGGTGTCTGCACGTCTCACCGGAATCACATTCTGTAATTACATTGTCATATGTTCGGTTTGCGGTGCCAGGGGCAGATTAGAGTCGAGTCGCACCATGAGAACACCTCATCTGAGTTGTGTGATCAATTTTGTTTGCGTGGAGTGTAAAGTAGGTGTGTTTATGGATAAGACCTTGTTTATCCCTTTCCACTGACTTACCATGAAATAATGTATTGTCGCTGTTGTGGTGCACACCGCCGCGGCAGCTCCGGCTTTGTGCACTCTAATCCACGGCTCTTCACTTTGAGACGCCGGACAGCCGTGAATGTGTGTCGGGGGTAAATTCCCCCGGAGTTGACACCGGTGTAGTTTGAGACACCACTTCTCCTTTCCCTCTCCGCACCTGTCTCATCGCCATTAGCTAAACCTGGCAAACCACTGCCATTGGTTTCCCTCAGTCAGGAAAAAAAGAGTGGAACCCACAAACAAATGATAACAGAGCTGGGTGAGCCGAGCCTTTGTCCTCTGCTGCCGCTCCCTCGCTCCACCGCTCCACTCCTCATCAGCTTGTCTTGATTTATCTAGCTGCAGTCAAGGCCCTCGCTGCTCCCATGGCTTCACTTTGAACACATTTTTTTGTATTCTTCGCTCTGGTTGTTTTGGCCCCTTTTTTTTTTTTTGTAATGATTTCTTTCTTTTTCTTTTTGGGGTATTTCTCTTTTTTCCTCCAGTTGCGTTTGCAGAGCATCGCCAGGCTTTGATCACGCTCGGTCTGTCCTCGTGGCTGTTTTCATAGCAACCCACCCGCCCCATCCATCCCTATCCCTCCTCCAGACACACACACACACACACACACACACATATACATATCCACATCCACCCCCACACACCCCCCTCCAAACCACTCTTTTTGGCCCGGGTCTGTTTGCATCAGCCCCTTGTCTCTTTGACTGACATTTCTGTTCCACAGCGCACAGGAAGCCTGGGAAGAAATCAGATTTCAAAAACAAAAAACTTAAGATCAAACAATCTTTTAAGCTGTTTATTTATTTGTTTTTAAATTCATATTCCAGTTTCTTTTTTAGTTTTTTTTCAGTTTTTGTCTTCTCCAGACCATATCTCTGAAGCTCAGATATCGGTGGAGTCAAACAAAAACTTGCGTGAGGCTCGTATTTTCAAAGTAACAATGGTTCATAGACCCTTCAGTGCCCGCTGCTGCCAGAAACCCAGTCCAAGGAAAAAGACGCACACTATAGGGAGCACTTAAGGTTTTTTATTCCACCAATTACGCCACAGACGAAAGAGAGAGAGACATCCTTGTTATTTCACTTGTTTCCTTTACACTGTGCCTTTTAGGTCTTTTAGCAGACCTGATACATTATTAATCGTGACATAAAGAAGTGTGTTGTTACCTGGCTTTAATTTGACTTTCAGGGGACAGGTAAATATTTCTCTCAAGGTGATGATGTGGAGTAAAACACATCTATCAAGGAAACCTCAGAAAGACATAGCATGAATTCATTAGTGCATGGTTTTCTCAAGTAGCCATTGTTGAAGTCCCACTTAGTATGTAGTATTAAAATGTTACAGTTTAATCAAGCAACACAGTCATTATTTTATATATATATATATATAAGCTATATATCACCTATTTTTTATTGCGGTTATTTAACAAAAAGACCAAAATACTTTTAAGACCGAGACTTCTACAATGGTTATCACTATGTATGCATATTATATTGAAATACTTTCTTCTGAAATTGTGGTTTGTCTAAATGTATGAAATGCTTCCTGCATGTGGATTTAATATTCTAAATACCTTTATAATCCTTAAAAAGTCAAAAATTATTTTTTTCACATTCCAAACAATGAAACAGTACGTGGACAGAAACTTACAGATAATGAGAAGTTTATGTTTTAACTGGTGATTCATTGAAACTGTGTTTAGGGTGAAAATGTGTCAATTGTTTGGATAAGAAATGAAGTTCTTGTAGAAGCGAAATATAATGTGCATCTAATGTTACATTATATTCGGAGCTAGAACCCTGGATTCAATACCTTACATACCTGAGACTTTACTGTACGTTGCCATAATATATCCAAATTTTGACACAAGCAAAATAAATAAATGAACAAACAATAAAAGAAGTATACATCGCTGAACTCTCAGGTGTGTTGGTGTCTGCGTGTGTGTGGTTTGGCTGCTGCCTCTTCACAGCGCCCGTCTCTAACTCCGCTGTGTTTCCCTTCTCTCAGTGAACGACTCAAACGTTCAGTTCCTGGACCAAGATGATGATGATGACCCAGACACAGAGCTGTACCTCACTCAGCCCTTCGCCTGCGGCACAGCCTTCGCTGTCAGTGTGCTCGACTCCCTGATGAGCGCTGTGAGTTCACCGGCACGCTGTGTCGGGAGTGTTTCTCTCAAACCTCAAAGATTCTTCCTTGGAAACACACATTTTACCACACACATTGTTGTTTTACTGATTATCACTTCATAATCGGGCATTTTTCTTTCAAATGCTACGAGAGTATTATTGGGAATGTGGAAAAAAAGTTGAAAAAAAGTAGAGAAGCGTTTCAAACAAAGTACATTGAGAAGATGTGCCCATCGGGTAACAATTGCATGTTGTTGCACTTCTAGAAACAGGAGGATGAAGGGAGATGGTGAGCAACTTCGAAGTAAGAGTCTCAAAAGATGGACCTGAGAAAAGTTTAGAAGCCGATAAACCCCAAAATGTAGTTTCTTTCTTTTTTTTTACTCCATCATGGTGGTCACTACTATACTATTTAATACACAATTTCAGATGTAGTTGGAGCTTTTATTTTCAAATACTCAAGTTTATGATAACAGAGACTATTTTCTTATTCACCCCTGCCAAGGAGGTCGTGTTTCTTCTGAGTTTGATTGTCTGCTAGTTGGCACAAAGCTTGGTGGAAGGATATGGTATGAGTCAGGGAAGAAACCATTCAATTGTGGTGCAGATCATGGGGCTGATCGAGAACTTGTTTTTACACTTTCTTTAACATTGTGAGAAAGGGTGTTTTTCCACAATTATGTTGATTTCACCGAGAATAATTCATTAGTCTTGATGAAAAAAATCTCTTCAGATGTACATACTCTCTGTGAGTGTGTGCGATTGTGGTTCACATTGATCTTTGCCCTAAATACTCACATTTATAGTAACAGAGAATATTTTACCAGACATTTAAGAAGTTACCATTAAAGTAGAGAATCTATTAAAATGGGCGGAGTCAAGGCAGAAGTTGGTTTAATAAAATGAAGCCGCACAGTTATCACACGTACCTGCCAGCTCCACCGACATTAAAAGATAGATTGTTGGCATCACCCCTCATCTTTAAGTGTTATGGATTCACCTCCGAGAGACACATCAGGTCTTTTAAAGGAAGTGACTATTGAGAGTTAGCATAATAGCGACAGCACAATTTAGAACAGGCCAAGGAATCGCTCTTCTTCAGAGAACAGCGGAAATAAGACAAAAGAGTCGGTAGGAAGAGAGAGAAATGAAATCCCTCTCCTCCACCCTCCCCACGACCAACTGTGTTTTTCCCTGGCTGTGATGGCTTAATTCCAGCAGCCCTCTCGGTGAGTGAGGGGTTAGAGGGGCGTGCAGACCGGAGCTGAGCGGGGAGCAGAGCAGGCGTCAGCTGTAGTCTGGCACTGGTCAGAGGTGAACGCAGCTAATGGACAGTGCTCATCCATCATGAGGCTCTGCAGGCCTGTCAGGGGCCCGGGGAGAGGAGCTGCCACTCCGGCCCGGCTGCCGAGTGACATCGGCTGTCTGCGCGCGCGGCAAAAGCAGGTCCTGATCGGCTTGAAGGACAAGAGAACCTGACACCCGCGGTGCACAGTCAAATCGTTGTTTCAGAAGGGAGAGAGCGGGCGTCATACAGCAGAGAGAGTAGTGTGCACCGGGGAGAGAGAAGAGCTGTGTTGAAGTACTATTGGTTTATATATTACAAGGCGATTCCATTTCATTATCAAATTGACCGTGTCTCTCAAATTTGTTACATATCTTTTTACATGACCCTATGAGCTTTTCCTGAGGGGATTCAATCACGAGTTGGATCTCCAGTCTACTTTAAGATATCTTGTTTAATATATAGTGGCATCTAGTTTTGCTATTGTTTTTGCTATGTTTCTTTTTAAGACTTCTTGCTCTGAGATTTCTACCCTCACCACAAAACAATGGAAGTAAATTAAATTATAATTGTGGTGCTTCAAGCTTAAATAAATGAAATGGCCAGAATATACTTCCCCATTAATTTTGATAACAAAAAAAGAAATCTTTCAATAGTTTTCATAGGCACTACCTTTTACCATATAAAGTTACAATAAAATAAAATTGTTAATGGTTGGATCAAAAGGTCCTGTTGCCTCCTTTTTATCGGGTCGTAGTGACAAATCTCAAAGACGGATAATCTGAGTAAATAAAACCAAAAGTAACTGTTTCACAAGATAACATCAGAGGTAAATGGTGTTAACCGAGCCAACGTATTGCATCATCGGAACGATGCACATGACAGAAAGTCTTCTGTAATCTCCCATCGCCTGTCTCTTTGTCTCTCGGGTCATTTCAGTATGAAGAGACACACTGAGAGCTGACATAACCAGGGCTGTGTTTTGTCCTCACATCTGCTACCGCCCTCCTTCAGACTCTCATGTCATCTGCTTACAGATATCCCCTCTTTTCTTCTCCCCAGACATATTTCAACGACAACATTCTCACACTTATCCGGACGCTGGTCACAGGGGGAGCCACACCAGAGCTGGAGGCTCTTCTGGCTGAGGAGAACGCTCTCAGAGGCGGCTACAGCACGCCGCAGACGCTGGCCAACAGAGACAGGTGTCGCGTCGCCCAGCTAGCCCTGTACGACGGGCCGTTTGCTGACTTGGGGGTAAGTGGAGGCCTAAGCAGAGATGACACATTTTGGCACTACCCAGCAGCACACATCTGGCCACCTCCGCTCCCCGCGCTTCTTAATCCGATGTGAAGAACAGTGATCACGCAAAGCGGGGCCATGGTGGGCGGAGAGGGAGGAGAGCTTTGCATAGAACAATGGACACCACCCAAATATAATCCCAAATTGAATTGGTTCCAACCTTGTTACCAGTCTGCGTTGCCAACATGTGATGTTCACCTGCATTAAAACACCTTCAGCAATGCATGACATTGAATTTGCACCAGAACTTTACAGAGACTCACTGTCTAACGCACACTGACCTAACGCACACTGACCTAACGCACACTGACCTAACGCACACTGACCTAACGCACACTGACCTAACGCACACTGACCTAACGCACACTCACGGGCTCGTTTGTGCTGTCGTTCCTCAGGATGGTGGTTGCTACGGAGACTTATTCTGTAAAGCACTGAAGACCTACAACATGCTGTGTTTCGGAATCTACAGATTAAGAGATGCACATATCAGTACAACAACCCAGTGTACAAAACGGTAAAACCACACTGTTCACCGAGCATCACAAAGAATATATATGTATTTTATGTAACATGAGTACCTAGATAAAAAAAGATATTGTTCTCTATTAATTCCAATGGGAAGACTGCAGGGTTTCTGTAGCTGCTTCAAAACAACTGAGGCAGATGTGAAAAATTGACCACACAAGACAGCACCATAGCATCAATTCCAATACTACATCTATACTGTATACCATAGTAAAAATTTAATATTTTACTTGGCATATAGAAATTGCCAAATCATATGTATTAAACTGATAATTGTCCTTTAATTTAACATAACCACGAATGTTCTGTCTGCATATATCCATATTTACTATATAATGTAGGCTACATAATAAATGGGTTTAGATTAGAGTACGGCTCAGGCCCAAATTCCCTATTTCCAGGACCCATTGGGACCTGTAGTGAACAGACAGGCTCACTACAGATTATTATGACTATTATTAATCTATGTTTATCATAATATAGGTATAGGTATATGCAATCATTTACATCATAACTACATTCAGTATATTTTCTGAAAAAAAGACCCCAAACTATTATATATATATATATATATATTATTAATGAAATTTTGCTTGAGATGAGGATGTCAGTTTGGCAAAGTAAAATCCCAATCTTCTAAACTCTAAATATGACTTTTTTGACATTTCTTTTCAATGTTAAACATTTAATCGTGTCTATAACCTTTCTCTTCAGATATGTGATCACAAACCCACCATACGAGTTTGAGCTGGTGCCCACAGACCTGATCTTCTGCCTCATGCAGTTCGACCACAACGCAGGCCAGTCGCGGACAAGCCTCTCCCACTCTTCCCACTCTTCCCATTCCTCCAGCAAAAAGAGCTCCTCCGTCCACTCCATCCCAGCGTCCAACCGGCAGAACCGCAGCAGTAAGACCCGGGAGACCCGCGACAAACAGAAGTATGTGCCCTCACACGCCCCCTGGAGATTCAGCCTGCATGTGTAGTGTGTTATACCTGACCTGTGTTTTATAATCCTGTGTGTGTGTGTCTGTGTGTAGACTGTGCCGACACGTGCACTGATGATAACTGCGTCTATCGTTTGTTTGGTGTGTGGTTTGTTTGTGTGACTCGTGTTGTGCGTCCATGTCCAGTGTTTCCTTTCTAATCATCTGCATGTGGTCTTCACTCTCACATCATAGCCATCATAACATTATAGGAAAAAAATTATTGAACTCGCTCTGTGGAAAACTGAGCTTATTTATATCAAGACAAATTAAGTTTGAAGCTTTATAAAAAGTAAAACTACTTTTCTCGATGGCTTCGCAGCTGTGGATGGAAATAAACTCACAGTCTCGACCACATCCAAATAAAATGATATAATTCCACACAACACACATGTAGTATGTTGTCTGGTCTACCTGTTGTACCTGTCCCTAGTATTAGTCGTTTTGTTTCTAACTCGTAATATTTGTGTAGTGAATAAGTGCAGTTTGTTGGATATTTGTGCACATGATCAGTTTGTCTCGATCATGGATGTAACGTACTGTGATTAACCCGCTGATATGGATTACAGAGAGCATTTGCCTTCTCATAAGCTCATTCCTCATTAGCAGTGTTGATATTTTGTTATTCATGGTGCATCTGTATTGCTTCACTGCATGGTCATGTTGGTAGTCCTCTTTAGCAGACGCTTAGATCCTGTTTTGTTTGGTATAGAATTCGGAGATTAAGTCAAATTTGGTGAAATTATTTTTGGTCAAAAGTTTTAGGACATCCACATTTTCTTCAGTCTTTATCGAAGTTTCAGCAGCTCAAGTCCACGCAATACACATAGAACTTGGAAATGTTAACTGCAATAAATGAAAGCATAAGTATAAATATCATAGAAAACAAAGCAAAACCTTTTTTTAGAGAGTAAGACATTGGCTTACTTACAGTTGCCTTTAAATGGATGATGCAATGAAACTTAATGCAAATATTTACTATCGTCTTTACAAAGACAGTGTTGGAGCAAACTGAGTTACTAGATTATTAGAAGAATAATGCCCTGTGAGAAATAGTACTGCATATCGGTCGTAACTATTGACTATGTAAAGATGGACGACATAACAGCTCTCCCAAGTGAAGCCAACGTATATTGTTCGCCACCTAGTGGCTTTCTGCGGTATAGGTCATTAATCCTCTCTCCTCCATGTCAGCAATATGGACCAAATTGAACATAACTAAAAAGCCCACATTAAACACATTTTCCTCAAAGGTTGTTTCTGTCAATGTTGGTAGTTCATCTGTTTGTGGAAAGTTTTATTAAATCTTTTTGACATTTGAAAATGAATAAAAGCTGGAGAGGTTTAGGTGCTCTAAAACTTTTGACCATTAGTGTATGTGTTATATAAATCCTATTCTCCCCCACAAAACTATGGAGGTGACACATTGAGTTTCTATTTTCACCTGGGAATATTCACCGGAGCTGAAATTTGAAATCGTGACGTATTCTAAAAGCATGCAGATTTGTTACTAGAATTACTAAGTGGTAGATGATACGCCCTCAATACATCTTAAAATGAAGATGTATTATATAGCCGAAATACTGTAATAACAACATGTAAGCCTAGAGTCACTTGTCAGTTGTGTTTTGACTGTAAATACTAATCACTTACAGTAGATTACTTACCTCTCTTTTTGAAGTGCAACAAGGATGAATAGAATGGGCCAAGGTATGCAAGTTAACGATTCTGCATGACTTAGCAACCTTTCCCTGGGGTTCTGATCATAACCATGTCCCGTGTGGACATTGTTATGAGGACGGGAGTTTGTTTTTTCTTTATTGTTTTTGTATGTTCTTCAGATGTTAAATGAACCATGCCTCAGTTTAAGTTTTGCTTTCATCTGGAAAGCAAAGAAAATGTCTGCTGCTGCTCCTTCCTTCTCCCTGCCATGATCAGGACCATCTCCACACTGCATGAGGTTGAGACGTCAACCCTTCTTTTCCTCCTCCAGAAAAAAATCCACATATTCTTTCTATCATTTTTTTCATGCATTTATTTTTTAATTTTTTATATGATTTATTTCCACTTGCGATGGTTTGCATTGTGTGAGAGGTCTGTGTGTGTTTGTGCATCTTCCCTCCAACTGAATGCTGTCAGACGACTGTAGCAGACTTTCGGGCTACATCCACACTGCTACGTTTTTGTTTTAAAACGCATCAATGGCTACGGATACACGCTACTCCGGAGTTTTAAAGGCAGTAAAGCGAAGAAGTTTAGAAACGCTGCTGGCGCTGTTTAAGTTTCTGCGTTTTCTTTTTGAAATTTTGAAATGATGACAGAGACTCACATCCGCTTGGTGATTGGGTATTTTCGGTCACGGAGTGGACGTGGATGTAACGTCGGTTCCAGCTGCGTTAGTAGTGGGTTAGTTTCAATTGAAAACGCAGTAGTATGGATGAAGCCTTGGATTGTCGTATTTATGCTGTCATTGAGTGCAGTTCAGTAGTAAAGTTATTGTTTTATCAGAATCAAAACACAACAAAGGTAATTTACATGTTTCCCCGACAGTTTAAAACCCAGATCGCAGCACACATGTAGGTCAGGCTGATTCCAATCCCCCTGATGCATCCAAATCACTCACTTCTTCACGCAACTTTGAGAAAGTGTGTCCAGCCTGGTGCCATCGGTCACACCAGGAAAGTGGGAGGTGTGACCAATGTAGTCTAAATTGAAGGGGAGGGAAATGAGCCCTGTAAGTTTCCTGCCTGGAACCCGGTGCGCCTGATATGATGGTTTGAGGCGACATCACTAAGTTCACCGTATCAGCAGCAGACTCCGGAGAGAGATGGCCGACATCTTGCTTCACCTCCGGCACAATTCTAAACATCAAATGCTCGTGCTGTAACACACAGCCCTGCAGCCTTACGCTTACTGACACACACACACACACTTGCAGGTGCACACACACACACACGCAGGTTTGCTCCTCATAGCAAAGTTAAAATGTGATATTACAACTTCACCCATAAGGAAGTGACATGTTGACTGGCATTGCAGATGCCTGTGAAGTGCTGGTAGAGAGTTTACAAACTTCTGACAGCGAGCAAACCCCCCCCCCCCCCCCCCCCCCCCCCCCCCCTTCCCTCAGAATCAGGGCTCTCATCGCATACTTAAACATGACAAGCTTCTCTAGAAAAAACGACTTATCCCAAACTCTCAAATCTCCAGCATGAGAGCAGAGCTTTGCTATGCAATGTGTTTAGGATGTAATGTCGGAAAGTTGCTCACCCAAATTACAACCTGGAGCAAGTTGCACAGCCGTGATAGGTGGTTGAAGTTCTCTCTTGAGCTTGAGTGTTTGAAGTATCCAGGTCTGGCTTCTCTGCCCACATACAATAGAAGTGAATTGGATTTCGTTTCTGGTGTTTCTGGTGCCCCCCCGAGACAATTTATTAAGTTTCCCTTTCCAGCGCATACTTTTGCAAACTTCAAATGTAGCAACTGTGCAAACACTCTTTTTCTTGCGCTTTACACAGACTGACCAGTGTGTGGCGTGCTCCTGAACACAACAGGAACTCAAGATCTTTGGCTTTGTCTCCTTTAATCTCAATTTGCACTGCTCCAGCCATTTTGACGATTTACTGTGTATACTTGCTTCTTGGTTTGCTTCTTCGCTCCAAACAACAGATGTTTGAAAGGGACTATTTCTTTGGTAGAACAAAGTGACACTGAAATCTGGTGACGGTGTTTCTTTGAGACGTCATTTTGAAATGTCTCTTAGTCTTAAAACCTGTGAATAAAACTAATGCTGTTTTTTGTAATTTGGGTGAATCAACCTTGCAGTTTAATGCAAATTCAAGATTTATTATAATTCTGACAGATTATATCCATGTTATTACATATGCCACTTAAATAAGTAATATAAAAAAGTGACTTAATACACCAGAGCAATCTCAAACTGGACCTCATATACATATAAGAATGTCCTGCACATGTATCACTTAAACTGAGGCCCTGTGGTTGTATATATTCCCGTGTTGCACACTTTATTCAAACTAACTTTTCCTTTTTTTCTTTCTTCTTCTTCTCTCGCCTTGTCCTCCTCTTCAGAAAAGAAATGGTTTACAGATGAACCAGAAAACGCCTACCCACGGAACATTCAGATCAAGCCCATGAGCACTCACATGGCCAACCAAGTCAACCAATACAAATCCACCAGTAGTCTGATTCCACCAATCAGAGAGGTCGAAGATGAATGCTGAACTCCAGGTTTTCCTGCTGACTCAGCAGACATCTGTAAGCTCTTTCCAGAGAGATGGGACGAGATCACCAGAGGGGGAGGGATGATGATGAGGAGGAGGAGGAGGAGGAAGAGGAGGAGGATGATGATGATGATGATGATGATGATGATGAAGATGAAGACCGACACATTTCTCTTCACTCATTCTTCTAATCAAGGGTTCGGCAGGAACCCCAAACTGGATGGGACCTCCTATGTGTATACCTTTAATGTTACTTCCATGCTCTTGGACATTTGTTTTATTTATTAATGTTTCCATAGAGATGTACATAATGACAATCAAGTAAGGATTGTACAGCCCCTCCCCCCTAGCACTTTTTGGAATTATTTTAAGAGTTGACGAAGAAAAAAAAAGAAAAGTACTTCCTGTAATTCTTTGCAATAGTTCACCTCTTCCTGTGACCAGACCCCACGGCTGTCGCGCCTGGTTACTGGAGGATGAGGGTTGCCGCGATAAACTGATCATATCATCTCCCAAAGATTCAACCAGAGGTCCAACCAGCTGGGGTCATCAGCCTCATACGTCCGGTCTGCTTCTTGTTCTATTTGCACTAAAACTGGGAAGAAAAAAAAAAAAAAGTTTCTTTTGACACAACTGGAACCATCCACCCCCCCTCCCTCCCCAAAAGAAAATTACTCAGAGGAAAGGAAGGAAGAACGAAGAAGGAAAGGAAGGAAGGAAGGAAGGAAGGAAGGAAGGGTTGCTTGGCTTCAGAGTTATACTAACCTCGCTCTTAGGTCGTTAACACACCATGTCATTGCTTAAGGTTTGTTACTTCCCTTGTGAGAGCGTTTCCAGTCCTGCAGACGACGTCGCCACGCAAAGCAGTTTAGTCTACACACTCCGAGAGCCGTGCAGTGTGGGTGTGTGCTGGCTGAAAGAGAAACTCTGGTACCCACATGTCTTCTGCTGATACGTCAGATCATAAAGCCTGAAACTGTCTCGAGCTCCTATCATAGCATGATATGGCCTGAGCCCCCCCACCCCCACCCCCCCTTGTAACAGATGCAGTGCAGTCGATCAACCTGAGTACATGAAGACGACGTGAAACTCCCGGTCCAACATGGGTTCAGGAGCATTTATGTACACGCTGTGTGTTTGTGTGTGTTTGTGTGTGTGTGTGGGTGTGTGTGTGTGTGTGTGTGTTTGTTTGCGTGTGTGTGGGTGTGTGTGTGGGTGCTTGCATCATCCTTCTTGTGTTGTACTGATCAGTGCCGTCGCCCCCCCCCACCCCTCCCATCAGCTTTTACGTGATGGTGCCCCTTTGAGGGAACAGCATGAGGGGTTTTAGCCATGGTAGAAGAATCTAGACGGTTTGGATCCACTAACAAAAACATCATGTCACGTCAAAACCCCAAATCCCCCCGACTATGTTTGAGCTGAGCCGACACGAACAGCAGCCGCGTGCCCACCGGTTAACGGTCCGCCGCGATGCCTGCAGCAGAATTGGGGCCACACGGAAAGAGTGGTGTCCCTTCTGAATGTTTTTATTTGTCTGTTACGAAAAGAAGAAAAAAACTCATATCTGAGAAAAAAATATGCCACATATTGCAGAAAAGTGGGCAAAAGTGGGTCTTCCTTTGATCAGAGCAACTGCCTGGCACGGGGTTGGCACAGAGGCAGAAAAGAGCTTGGATGTTCTCTTGTCGCCGATCCTGATGCCACACGCCTCAAAACTCTCAGGAGTTACAAGCTGCAGAGTTCGGCCCTCCATCTTGGGGGAAATGCTCAAACGTAGTGGGGTCTTTGAAATGCAAACAGCGCCACAGACCGCTAACAAGGACACGGGAGAGATGCCTGTGTCCTTTACTCCAGCCTTTGAGCCATGAGAGTTTCTTTTTCACATGTGTAGTCGCTGACGGATCCAAAACCAGCTGTGATAGCGATGGAGGTGGGAGCCCTGTGCTCACAATACACAAACTTTATACAAACATGTAGTTGAATTTATACATTAAAACATACTTATTTTGTATCCACAAACATACTCAATTTGTACTTATTTTTCTAGACGAGAAGCAAGTGAGAAGTACTTTACTGTAGATGATGGAAAAAATGACATAATTATCTTTAATCACAACGACATATCACAGGAGTTTCTTTCACTGTATCAACGTTTATTTCACATCGTACCGAATCAAAGGATTATTTTTTTTAACGCGCTGCCTCACTTTGACAAACTCTTTCACTCCAGAGCAAATAAAGCTTGAGACTGGCAGCTCGGCTCTTGTCGGGTGCTCGTAGTAACACATGGAAGCTCTTCTGAAGCTGCTCTCGGTTGCACAGATGAGCCGTGTCCACTAGGTAATCTGTCCGCTGCTGAGCTTTCTCTTGCTGTGAACATGCAGAGGAAATAGAGGTGTACAAGAATTATGTATCGGGGGGTAGATGTATTAAGATGGAGAACCGATCAGAGAAGCTAATGATAATGAAAAGAGTCGCTCCCTCTGTGTGGACGCCAGAACTGGACGACCTTCATTAGAGGTGTTTGACCTAAATTAGGTCCCTAGTGGGGAGGAAGACTCCGAACACTGCAGTACATTGAAAAGTATTTAAACATGTGACAGGGGATGCAGTGATGCTCCTGTCCAGGCTGTAAAGATAAAGTAATTCTAAAAAAAGAGAGAGAAAATAAACCATTTTGGAATATGTAATAATAACATTATATAGTGCTAAATATGTTAATGTGTAAATTCAACCCGTTATATAGACCACTTATCTTTCTCCGACAGAACCATCTGAGCTTCGGTGTCTGTGTATTGGCTGTGGTGTAACTATCATGAAGCCTCATGCACATTGTCCTGAAGTGAACTTTTGAACTGTGATCACCTCGTCGTCACACCGTAGCAACTAGTTTTCTTTTCAGAAAATAGGTGAATTAAATGTGTGTGTAATTGGGTTGTTAATGGCATAACTCGCTGTAACCTGAACAATAAGGAACTATTCATATTTGATAACAGCAGTGATTCATTACACACAGAATCGACAAACTGATTGTCATGGGGGACACATGGGAAAAGTCAGGCGCTACATTTTGATCCGGTTTGTCCGCCCTCACAAAGATGGAAGGTAGCACCAGCTCAGCAAAGCTTATCAACAGAGAGAACATCCTTAATATTTCCTGTTTTTATTACTTTGTGTTATGACGTGGTTCACATTCCATTGTCGTTGCGTTATTTGTCCCAATCCTTCACGACTGCTTCTCATTTGTTTACAGATTGTGTGTTTTTTAACTTAAACACAGCATCGTTCAGACATTACACAGTACCTGCTGCAAACTGGCAAACTCACAAAGTAACGCACCGCTGTCTCCACCACACTTGATTACTGTGCTTCTCTTTTTGTCTACCTGAACCCTGGTCTGTGCGACTCACTGGGGCCGGCATCGCTCACACTGTTCCTGCATCTCCTTCATATGTCTGCGTTCGATGTTTCAGGTCTCTGCATTGTATACCTCTAAAGTTTTTAGAGTGTTTTTTTTTTTTTAAGTGCCATGAAGAGTTTAGTAGAGCACGCATCCTTCAGTCATTCAGGGGCACAGGCTCGCTCTGCGGGAGCCCAGTCCGCTCGTTGTTCCACTGTGAGAACATTTATCATGTGCTGGCATGGAGAACATCCAAGCCCTCAATGCCTCCATGCCAGTACAGTGCCAGGCAGTGCATTAAGTCAAGAGGAGGACCCACAATAAGTCCCACTATAGCGAAAAGTGGCATCCGGGAGGTGAAGGGGACCTGTTACCTAGTCACCAAGACACACACTTCTCCGCCGTGTGCTTGGTTACAGGTCATCAGGTCTTTCGAATCCAGAACGGTTACTTATGGATGACTGAAAGATGCACATAGAGACCCACGCCTGTAACATCACATGTGTTGTTGTCCGCTGAACAAATCAAAGACTATAATGCGTTTTGTTACGGTATGTTGCATTATTTTTGTTAATCTATTTTTTGCTGTTAAAGATGGATATAATAACTTATTTGCTGGGAATTGTACTAGATATAATAGAATATATAATATTTATGGGGATGGGAGGTGGGTCTCAAGTCTTAATAATACATTAAAAAATTGCATTCAGCAATTTGTTTTTCTTTTTTTTTTAAGGAAAGTTGCAATTTTTTTGTTAATTTCTTTGCTGCCTATCAGTTCAGGAAGAATTCAGGACATTGCTCTTGCGTATCACAGATAGGATTTGTTGGCACATTGTCATTGCAGCAAACAGGAGTTTGACATAGCAATCTACTTAGTTCGGACGTGTTCTAGATGCGATGGAAAAACTGGATTATTTGATGGTGCTGAGTTCATCTACCTGACTCTGTCAAATATAATCTGCTGATAAATATACTGTCTTGTACAAAAAGTTTGTACATAGATTGTACATGGTTTCTTTTTGTATTTTCTCAAATTAAAATGGATGTATTTGTGTTCTAAAATGGAAAAAGTCTCCTCTCCTTTTATTCCAGTGATAAAGAAAAACATTGCATGAAGGTTCACATTTCTTTACTGTAAAGTGCTTTGAGTGCAAGACTAGAAAAATTCAAATATATGTTTATCTCATTATTTGAAACATTAAATATAGGGCAGACAAGGAATAATAAGTATCATATATGAACTGATTCAAGGTACTTGTACTTTACGCATCATTTCTATTTCATGCTTTAGTTTCATAGAGAAAACTTTTGACTAATTGGACAGAAAATGAATAACTATTGTTTCAACAACTAGTGTTCATAAGTTAAGTAAGTAAAAATGTTTGCATGGCTTTTAATTAAATTAACTTAAAATTCCTCTTGCACACACAACACTAACTTCTCTAATTATTATTATTATTATTAAGATCTGACTCTCGGTTACTCTTCCTTTTAAAGGGTCAGTGTGTAGAATGTAGTGACATCTAGTGGTGAAGTTGCATGTTGCAGCTGAATACCCCTCACCTCACCCTCCCCTTTCCGAACATGAAAGAGAACCTGTGTTAGCTTTTAGTTGTCATAAAAACTCAAACGGTGTTTAGTTTACTGTTAAAAACATGGTGGCCTCCATAGAGAGGACCCGCTGTGATGTAAATATAAAGTAAAGAAAAAAGACATCACTACAATTATTTTATTTTCAATTTCTGCCAATAGATCCTTTCACCTAAATCTTACACACAACCTTTAATTATTAATAGTGATGCTGCCACCGCACTCCTCCAGAATTAGAGGTGTGGTTTAAACAGACCTCCGCTGCCTTCTTAAGAGTGGAACAACAGAATCCTCCCATTTCATTTTCCTACCTTGTAGAGGTTTGTGTAAAATGGGCCACTGACCACAGGCCCATATTACTTTTGAAATACAGCCGCACCGAACATCAGGATAAAACCTGTGCGTTCCCGTGACACTTCACCACTTCACAGTGTATAAAGAACAGACAAGTACTGTAAAATTGTATTGGACCCAGTGTCTGACCTTGACTATCACCAGGGGGAAGTCTCAGCCGAATGTATATTGTATTTTACCAATCCCCACCCTGCAGAGGGGCCGGTGACCCCGCTGTCCAGCTCGCGCCGCCAATCCGCTTATCCATTGAGCCTGGCATTAGTCTTGATTTACGTTTACTGACACGCTATTAGCTGCTCCATCACTTTCACCTGTCAGACTGTCAATCAACGGGGATCCGCAGTGATGGGTGGGAATAGCATCCGAATCACATTCTGTCCACATTGCCTCGTATATCCCAGACGCAGACGGTGACAGCGGATGAGCAAAGGACATCATGCCAGGTATCTCGCTGTGCCTGTCATGTCAGCGCCGCGAGAGTTTGTGCGTCACATCGGGGATGTGTAGCTTCTCGATGTGGATCGGGTTTGCAGATGGCAAATTGTATATGGAGAAAGTAAATCCGCCTGTCGGAGCTTTGACCTGTCAGAGGAAAGTCTGGTCGGCGATGAGCATGTCATTAAACAAAGTCAGAGGTTTGTTAACCTTTTGTGTAACGCAGCAATTTCCCAACTGAAATAATCTGCTTCTAGACCCAGCTGCACTAAACACTGTGTCGCCCGTGTCAAGGGTACTGAGCCGTCTCCTGAGAATCCTTCAGCCATCACGGGCGGCACCAATTCTGAGGTGTTATGATGAGGCCGGACGACTCCTCAGACAACGAGCCACTCCTCGCTCACGGCAAGAAAATCAGTGGCCATCTCATAAGTCTCCTCCTCCTCCTCCTCCTGCTCCTCCATGCTCCCTCAGCTGAAGTGTGCAATTTCACACTCCGGCGTCAAACAAGCCGGTCAGAAGGAGAACGTATGACCCACCCTGGCATTTGTCCTCATTTCTCTCTCAAATGTGCAAACACTATTACCCTTGGGTTATCTTAAGTGGTGTGGTGAGGATTCGCAGCTCCTCCTCGCCAGACACACACCATCAAAACACGACAAGCGGCGGGGACCGGGTGGGGGGGGGGGGTAAGAGACGGAGTGAGGCGGGGACGGGGGGGGGGGGGTGCGAGAAGCGATGGAAATGGAGCAGATGTTCGTGTGGCTGTTGATTTGTGGCCTGATAAGGGCCCTACACAGGCAGCCGGAATTGATGGCTTGTTAGTGAGCAAGGGGCCCCTCTGTGAGATGTTTTCAAAATGATTGATTTACAATAAAGTGGCTCCGGGTGTGTGCATGCGGGCAGAACTGATGCAGATCGATCCCACTGAAATTGATTGATCAGCCATTTAGCCTGGCAGTGTGTTTACCGAGCGAAAAGCGAGCAGGACTCTCCTTTAGGCGTCGCTCCCCCCATAAAGCAGAGGAGAAATGCCACCTCGGGGGCCTGTCTCATTGCTCTGGCGGTGGCAGGGAAAACAAGCCGTATCAGAATATGAACCATAAAAACGTAATCATACAGTGAGAAATACGGGCATAAACGTTTACGATTGTGTACTTTATTCTGCTATCAACGTGTCCTTCTGTGACTTGGAGATACTGTGCCTTTAAAAATAATGACTTTACCTGCCCTATGCAAGCGGGGGGGGGGGGGGGGAATACAGTTTGCCTTATCACGGTGTCACATTGAGACTTTCAGGGGGATGGAATGGAAATAACTAATACCGGCGGGTTTGGGTAAACAAGCAGTTTGTTCTCGGCCGCACTTAAAGCCGACACGTCAACAACCTTTACCTGTTTTAGTGGAGCCGTGATGACTGTCATACATAATGCAGAATCGCCACCGAGTGTTAAAGTGCCTCCTCCGTGGGGCAGTGTCTTTAGCAATTTTTCCAAACAGCCCGTGCACGGATCCCTGCAAACCCTTTTTGTACAGATGGATAAAACACAGGGACGGTGTTTACCATGTGACCTCTCGCGGCTTCTCCCCACTTCCTCCCTGACAAAACAAACCTCTCCGCCATTCCGCCGAGGACTCAAATCACCTGTCCTCAGACGCCTCATCCTGTTATTTGGATAATTGTCAACAAGAGCGAGGCTTTTTCCATTCTCGCGACGACATGCAGTGGCCCCCATCATGTCCCTTATTAGCAATTTTACACACTTGGCCGCGGCGAGAGGGGTGTCAGAATGCCAATAATATTAAGCGTCTGCTGTGTGGGCTGTTCAGGGGGAGGCTGAGTGTTTCTGATTGCCCTGACAGAAGCTGACAGCAGCCTGAACCTGAGATCCCTGCAAATCGACTCAGCGGAGTGTCTTCTTCTTAAAGCAGCGGGGCGCGCCTGTGGCCATGAACCAGGTGATGGAGCACCACACTGTTTATGTGCCAGGGCCTGAACACACAAACAAAGACAATCGCTCCCTTCATCTTTAAAGCATGCGCTGGCTGATAGAGGATCATCATTCACACACACATCAAAAAAAGTCTATGTCACTCTTTAGCTAAACCCGAGGAAAATCGGAGAGTTCAAAAACAATTTCCTCGAAAGCCCGAAAATGATCATACTTATCTTTTTTTTTATTAATATATCGATTTTTCTTTTTCCTTCAATCGAAAACAAACCATTTTAAATGACATTATGGGTCATTTAGCAAAATCGATGAGCTGCAGCATTTAAAATATTTTTTTCCAAAGAGCTGGGAGGCGAGTAAATGAAACAGCTGTCTCGGGATTATTGAGTCTTCTCAGTCAATCCATCCAGTCTCTAATGATTTCCATAACATTGATGTGAAAGATGTTGACACCAATTACAGCGTTTCCCTTTGACCCCTGACAACTCCGGCTGGAAGTGTTTAACATCAGGTTGGAGCACGTATACACACAATGCGTCACCTCACGTGTGATATGGATAAGTGTGTGTGTGTGTGTGTGTGTGTGTGACAGAGACAGAGGAAGGGAAGGAGAAGAAAAAGAGAGATTCAAAGACCGAGCCCTGTCCCCCAATTCAGCCGTGATAATAGTTTCCATGACGATGAGGCACCGGTTGTGGCCCAGATGAACACTGATCCTTTACCAAAACAAGAAGGTCATTACAGCAGCTTGTCAAATCAATGCCCGGTGTGTCCCAGTTGATTAGGACATCTCCCCTCAGCTCTGACACTCCGTCAATAGCACAATGCAGTGGCGGACGGGTGAGGGGGGGAGGTGATGTCTGTGGCAGAGGATCTGTGTGCGTGTGTGTGTGTGTTGGAGGTTGGATGGGTTTGTGTGTGTGTGGGGGGGGGGGGGGGGCTCTTTCTCTGGCTCCGCACACACACACACACACACACACCTACGCAAACACACGCACAGTACTCAGATGATTGGAGTGAAATACCCATCAGTCAGGGAGCCGAGGTGGACTAATGATTCCCTGTGCTGCCTATTAGAACTACATGACAACTCAATCCTGCTCATGGAAAGAGAAATGGAGGAGAGGAGGAGGAGAGGAGGAGGAGGGGGGGTGCAGGCGAGGTGGGGTGAATAAAGAGACAGAGGAGGAGAGGAAGAAAAGAAAAAGTGACCTTGTAGCGGCATCATTTGAGGCTGAATTAAATTGGCAAGAGCAGCTAATCTTTACCTGGGGGCGATTAACAGAATTAAAGGAGAACAACAAAGGCGCAGAGGTTGGCTTTTCTCTTTTTTTTCTTCTGCCTGCCGCTGCCATTTGTAATTTGTGTTGAATGTCCTCCTTCTGGAGGAGTCAGTGAATCTTCCTGTCTGAGCTCGTCGCTGGCGGTTGGATCGTTGGATGTGACAAAACAAAAACACACTCCCCGATTCGTGGGAAATCAGGATGCTCTCAATTGGGGGGGCTTGGGTTACATGGGTGCGTGTTATCGTTCCGATGTTACTCATGACACAGGGATATTCATTTCATTATTTAACGCATATCACTGTCAAGGCCCGATAGTCCTCTTTGAATCTGGATTTTAATTTGGATCTGCACAATATTGCCAAACACTCAAAAGTCGACTAAACGTCCCTGTTTTTTTTAACCGAAAAAGTTTTAAATTTAAAATCCTGGAGCTGTCACATGTTTCGGATCTGCACCAAAAGTAAATGGCTTGATTCCTGACCCATACCACACCCTTCCTAAAAATTGTATTGTAATGCATGTGGTTGTTTTTAGGTAATCCTGCAAAAAAACATACAAATGAACAAACGGCAGTGAACACATCTCCTCTTTGACAAAGCTAATTACTTGGTCAGAAGCAGAGACTTTGGCTTCGGCATCTCTAAATTTATGTATCTTCGGAATTTCAGCGTAAAACTTTTCCCCCCCTCATTGTGAAATAATGGGATGCTATTAGCAGGAAACAAATGACTACAAGTTCAGCCTCTGCACTCGGTCTCACAGCCCCTTTCTTCTCACAGGCTGATCAATATGTTTGGAAAGACAGACAAGGTTAGGCCAATCAGCCTGTCTGAGAGAGAGAGAGAGAGGGAGAGAGAGAGAAACATTGCTAATACCCAAATGTGAAGGTTCATGGCTGAACTTTACCCACACGTAGCGGAGAAAGAGCATAACAACCAATAAACCTTTTGCTCAGGGACATTCGTTCTAACTCTGGTGAGGGATCAATATTTTGTGCTATTGGCATTTAATCACCATATGCATATTTGAAACGGTGAATGATCTGTGTAGTTTTATTGTGAGAAAATCTCGGCTTTGACCGAAGTGAGGCTTAACTTTCAGAGCAGAAACTATTGTTCACACACAACAACAACTAACTTTTTACCTCCCAGCCTCTGAGGAAGTTCACTCCTGTATTGTTTCTTTCTCACACTGGGGCGGTGCGGCTCCGGGGATGGAATTGTCCATCGGTCTTTCTGAGACTTTCTGAGCAGATTGAAACTGTAACTTCTCGGCAGTAGAAGCCTTGAGTAAATCTTTGCCGCTCTTGGATCACAGAGGATGAATCCTGCTGACTTTAGTGGCGATCCCAGACTTTTCATTCTAGCACCATCATGAGGTGGAGATCTGTCCAATATATGGCTTTATAAGCAAATCTCTCCAAAACTAATGACACTTACTAAACAGCAGCACATCAACATTGTTATTGGCAACATATTGTTTTAGCATGTTGATGAATTTAGCTCTCATTACAGTTTTTCTCCATTGCTTTGGCTCATTTCACGAAACAGAAATGACATTCTCAAAACAACACGTGCAAACCTCCAAACCACTGGGCACTTGTTCACAACAGATTGGAATATCTCATTCCTTTAATCAAATTGCAATTGTATTAGCACATCCTTGCAATGACAAGTACAATTTCCGACAGCTTGCACAAATTTCAAATGATTTAGCACACCTTTGCAAACGGTTAGGTACAATTGCCTTCAGTTAGCCCAATTACCAATTGAATATATATTGCTGGTGAAAACTGACTGTCGCTTCTCAGTCAAGTGGTTGTTCTCTGCAGAACATGTTGGCATAATTTCATTGTTTACATCATCACCTGCACAATAGTTCACTCCACTGTCAAAATCGTACAGGCACATAATACCATGAAAAACATCATGGTATATACTGTAATAAGGATCTCTTTTATCATTGGCGTAATTTTCAGGTGCAACTAGAACTTTAGTAATCAAGGTAGAGTTTCACACATCTGATCACCAGTCACACAGTAAGTTTACAGTTTGTCTCAATTGCTTTGGCTCATTTCACGAAACAGAAATGACATTCTCAGAGCTCTAAGTGCACTTGGCAAAATAGCCCATATGGTTCAGCACAACTACATAGATCACCTTCAAAAGGTCATATCTCACTATACCAAATTTTAGTTTTGATGTGCTTATTGTTTGACAGTATATTGTTCTGTACACATTTTCTGTTACTGTAAGCACGATGTATGGCAATTACTGTAACAATTTCCATGGCAGTATGAGTTCAATAAACATATTTTATGTGAAACCTTGAATAAATCTTTTTTCTGTTTGATACACATAATATTCTGGAAAGAAAACATCTACTGTAACCATTCAGTGACCATTCAAGGACTGAGCCGAGATTGAAATGTGCACATGAGGGATATTTCTATGGTTCACTGCCATACTGACAAAACATCTAAACATTTTGACCTGTAGTGTTTAAACAATGCCAAAGGGACTTTTCATTTTGGGGGCACTGACTATTTGTATGAGAAAAGGATTTAGTTTTGACTGATGAGTTGGCTGTTTTGGGAGAGATATGACCTTTTGCAGGTGTGCTATGGAGTTTTGCTGAACCATCTATGTTATTTTGAGAGATGAGCCACAGCAATCGAGAAGGAACTTTTCATTTTGGGGGCACTGACTATTTATATGAGAAAATGATTTGGTCTTGAAACTTGAGTTAACTGTTTTGGGTGAGATATGACCTTTTGAAGGTGATCTATGTAGTTGTGCTGAACCATATGGGCTATTTTGCCATTTGCACTTAGAGCTCTGAGAATGTCATTTCTGTTTCGTGAAATGATCCAAAGCAATGGAGAAAAACTGTAATGCTATGCCTTGATATAGTTGTTTTTGTCATCTGTACATTTCCTTTTTAGTTTGTATAATATGAAAGAGTATAGGCTTCCAATTTATTTCAGCAATTATTCCCCTGGAAATTGGTGAATCTAAAAAATGAAAAAGAATCCTATTTCAGATCTGCACCAGAATTTGATGGCATCCTCCCTGACCCGTATCCCGTCCTTCAGCCAAGTATCATCCATCTGTTAGGTTTTGTATAATTCGGCAAAAAATGTAAGATATTACGCCTTTTTAACTTAACCGTTTTCGAATAAATAGTTTGATTTTGTATTTTCTTTAAAGTTACACAATGCAAACATTGAACAGTGAAATTGATTTGCATTTTCCACATTAAGATAAAGCGACGTACTCAACGGCAGAGGACAAACAAGAGTCAATGAGCCTCCTTTAAATGTCACCCACAGAGAATATGAAACATGCTTAAAACATGAGCCCCGTTCCACTGACCACCAATATTACTTCCATAAAAGCAAGATTGGCTGCAGTAAATAGCCGCTCCTGCCCTCCTTGAATCATGAGCAGTGCAGTTAGCAGTATTCATGATTCAAGGGTTTCATTTGGGCTGAGCTACACCCCAGGGGAAGAGGAGTGGATCTCCATGTCTTTAGGAAAGGCCGCAGAACAGTGTCCCTCACCTTTTCCTCACCATTAGTCACTGGGCGCGTGTCACAAATCGACTGCTTCTGTGCGTCACTGTCACCGGTCCAAGGCCGAGCTCGGAGAGGCCGCCCTGCAGAGGACCCCGGAGATAGGATCCGAGCGCCGCAGGAAATACCAGCGAGTCTGACACACAACCCGACACACTCCTCCCTCAGGTCACAGGGAATGAGGGGCCCATAACGTGTGTATTCATATGAAATGTATGAATATTGTTTACAGGCATTCAGGGGGAATATTTCCGTTCTCTTTTGAAATGGGGGAGTGTAATTTCTGCATCCACACACAGCTTCCCCTTGGTGATTCGGGATGACAGTCACATATACCACAGCGGCCAGTCGCGCAAAGTGTCATCTCCCCGGTACTGGAGGTGCACATCACTGAGCTCAATGTACACAACGCTGCTGCTCAAGGATTCGCTCGTGCCTCAACGGAGTGATACAGAATTGCCCAAGTGAGAAAAATCATCCGTCTCTCCTGAGGCCTTTTTTCTTTTCCTGGTTCCTGTTCGTGTCCAGTTGTCTGATAAACACACACACACACACACACACACACACACACACACAATCAGCATCTCCACCCTCGGGACCTGCTAGTGTGAGGAAATGTGGTAAATGCCAGTATCTCCAGGAATTTCCTTTGAAATGTTTGATTGTTCGAGTCAAGCATGTGAAATCAAAGGCTGATGCTGTGCGTCGGATGAAGTTTGGCGGCATGGCCTTGGGGTGTGAGCATCAACATGCAAACATTACAAGCCCTCTGCCATAGCGTGCTGTATAATTACTGTATGTTTTCTGCCAAATGAATGTGTTTGGTGTTTTAATGATGTAGCCAAGCAATAAAAGAGAACGTGTCAGTTTTAATATTCATCTGATAACATGGGGCCAATGGAGATTTGTGTTTTTAGGGCCCGAGCACTGACAGGCACTGACAGGTGAGGCCCTATAGAAACTGTAAGGATTATTATTATTATTATTATTCAGGCAATTTTTTTATTATTATTTAAATTTAAAAAAGAAAATTAAAAAATAACAAAGAAATTATAACGTAATTTAACTCATATATTTAGATTAATTTATCTTGACTTTGGATTATTTTGATAATATTACACCCTTTTTTGTTAAATTTAAACTTTTTACTAGTTTTTCTAGTGTTTCATTAGGTGTGTTGTAGAATACATTATCACGTTATCATCATGGCTTTCGGTTTCAGCTTAATGCTTCAGTTGAATTGAATGCTTATTAAAGGCTATAGATCAATCATCTTTTTACATGCTTCTTCAATGTAAAAGTGTTTTTAAAGAAACAAGAAGAGGAAGTGATTATGAATCAGGAACAAAGAGTCAGAAATTCACTCCAAAATTGCATCAAACAACATTTGACTTCAAAACAAGAAAACCAAACAAGAACGTGTTGCATTGTTTTCGTACAATATTTAGCATTGACATTGACAATAATTAATATTCATGAGACTGCGACTTTGCAGCCCCTCAAGGATGGTTAAATTAATTATGCTAACAGGGTCATTTAACTGCTTTATTCAAAGCAAGCAGGTCTCCTGCAATAAATGACACAATAATTACGCACACAATCTAACAAGAGGACAGTGACAAGTGGAGGAGTGACACACTCATCTCCATAAAGTACAAAGAATACAGTCATACGCACGCACACACAACAAACAAAACAGGAAAATAAAGTAAAATGTGCACGGGCGAGATGAAAGAATAACAAAACCCACAATGGTTCTACATCCGCTGCAGCTCTTCCTCCCTGCGAGTAGTAAATTTGATTTGTTACCACGTGTTATTATTTAGCATTATTCATCTTCTCTGTCAGTGCACACAGAGGGGTAATAGAAATGCCAGCGAGGTGGCTGATTTACTTAGTAAAATTTTCATCTCAAGGCTTGCAAGGCATGATTGGAGTCAGAGAGTAACGGGAAATCGTGCATTATGTGGGGGAATCTGACGCGACCTTGGGACTTCTCGGCAGAGACCATATATTACCGGGGGGAGCGACCTTGCCGTCCCGAAGATGCATCTGATGTGTTTAAGGCTGTTTTACAATGCATTAGGAGGGCTTTACATGTGCTGAGCTCACTTTATTTGCTCATACATTTCACAGGAAGAGAGCGGTGTCAGGCTGATGGGGAGCGTTCACAGCGACCGAGTCACTTGTCGAGACAAATGAGCCCATGAAGACAGGCAGAGCGGCGGCTGATAAGCATTTCAAAGCAAACTCACACTTTCCCCTCTTTATCCCCCCCCCCCGATATGGAGCCCATTTGCTATTCAGTGAACCCTCGACGATTCCAGCGTCTCTCCTCACCTGCCGCGATTGATTGACTTGCATCCTGGAGACGGAGAATGGACGTAATTTTTCCCACCAAGTGATGGGGCGTCGGGATCAATATTCTCACTGCTGGTTAAGCTTTCGCAACTTTTAGAATATCATCTCCCATCGATCCCTCTCACATAATTGTCTGCGTTTTCAAATCAAGTTTTCCTTGCGTTCGTACGCGCCGAGACATTTGAAATTCCTCGCGGCCTCGTTGCATGACCCGTTGAAATACTCGAGGTAAAGGGCACGGAACGCAGATTAATTAGCATGTTGCGTTTATCGTCCACCCCCTTTTCTGCTTTTGCCCTCCTTAACATGTGGAGAGAGTGGGGCCGTGTTGTATTTCCATATAAAAAGCCCCATAATTATAGGGGGGGGGGGGGGTTTGAGGACGGTTGCTCCCCTTATCAGAAGAAATGATAAGGCAGAACCAGACCCTGTAAAGAGAACAGAGTCCCTTTTGATATAATTGGCAGTGGAATTATTTATGACATTAATTGCCACATTATCGACTGGCTGTCAGCTCCCGTGTCAGTCTGTCCATCTTTCTCAGCGGAAAGAGCCAGCTCAGCCCGGTGCCCACTGACAAGCTAATTACTACAGCACAACCCTGAATGACGAATGTTACTCATCTACGACCAGCGCCCGGAAATAAGGGCCACTCTCCCCCCCCCCCCCCCTTTGGCTCCTCTGGATCCAGTGAGAAAGCATCGTGCAGCCAAATGTCTTCAGGTGCAGAAGGGGGGGGGGGGAGAAAGAAAGGGGGAGGGAGGGAGAGCCAGGGGGGGGGAGTCAAATCTGAATCTCACCCCATCCGGTTTGCTGCTCTGCTATCAGTGGCCACTTGTCACTCATAAAGACAAGTCCCTTCTTTCCCCCTCCCTCTGCCTTCTTGTATATTTGCATTAGCTCGTGCCAATCAGTCATCGGGGCTGAGGGCTGATGGGTAGTGACGGGGGCTGATTGGTCCTTCGCTCTTCTGACAGTGACTCACACACAACTGGTGAATTGTGCTTTGCCACAATATAGAGCCCAGAGATTATGTAGATACTTTTTTAACGTTCCCTCAGTCTGACATCATTGTGTCACTGTTACAGTACCGAGTACAGTATGCGACGTGTATTTATATTTCTATATATTTTCTACAGTTAGTATACAGGATGTCAGACTCCGTGTAGGCATTGCATTCTGTGACATTCCCGTCCAACTGAACAATAACGTCTTCTGAGTTTTGTCACTTTTCCAAAGTGAAACGCGAAAAAAATGATTTACAGACACTGTGCAGAGATCCAGCTGTGGTTCAAACAAGCTTAGACACTGACAATGTAGAGGTTCAGAGCTACACTGTCTTTGAGTGCACACACACAGACACACACATGGCGGCCAGCAGAAGAGCCTGCAGGGTTACTATAGCAGAATGTCACTGATCTGCACTGATGAAGTGGCGTGCCATTTGTTCAGCCAGGAAGTTCCCAAGGAGCAGCAGTAGTGACAGAGGCGAGGGTCAAGGAGGGCAGTGCCTACAGGTAGATCTGTGGATCATACCTTAATTAATCCACTGGCCGCTGTGCCAGGCCTCCCATTCATCCCCTCACATGCACAAAGGTGAATGTCAAGCACATGTCAACCCGCTCTGGCACTCCACGCCCATCCCATAATGCAGTTTGTGTTGGCGCGGCAGCTCGGATGCGCCCCTGACGAGGATGGGAAGTGACACACACCAAACTCGGTGTGTCCCCCAGCCAGCTCCGGTGGCTCGGAGCCTGTCAATTCCAGCTCCGTCAGTGGCACTGGCTCAATGGCAGTGCCTGTGACACATGTCACAAAGTTTTAAATGTCTGCTCTTTTCAGCAGGATGGCTGAGCGCGCGCCGCAGCCAGGGGAAGGATGACATTTTGTGTCGTGTGGGGGGAGGAGGAGGGCGGGGGGGGGGGGACTTGTTGTGGTTCCTCTCTTCCTGCCTCCTCCGGCTGTCAGCCCCAGTTTCCTCTGAGCATATCAAAACACGGACAAACAAACCTTGTCATTTTGAAACGCCGGCACTAGTGACCAGGCTCCTGAACGGCATGTCAGCTGGAATATGGTCACACAGTCCTGTAGGAAGTGATGTATGAGCACATGGGAGCAAGCACGCACACTCTCACGTGCACACGAGTCCTGTAAAGTACTGCAAATGTCTAAGCTAATAGAAATAAGAAATAAACGGAGACAGACTCGGTGAACAAACATGGCATGAGGCTATCCCTGACCTTTGCCTCATCTGCGTGTGGATGATTGAGGCACTCGACTGAAGCTCATCATCTCTCAAAACCCACATACAGCAATTCTCTCATCTCTACTTCATCACCAAGGTTTATTTAGGGAGGAGATAATGTAAAAGCTGACACAACATGATCTGACTTGAGATTTGTCGATCAGGGACGCTTTTCTCACACTCTCATAATGATGAGTAACACGGAGCTATTAAAATATTGATTGGCTCTAAACGTTTTGTGCAGGGAAAAAAAAATATGAATGTGAAATCCTTGATCATTCACAATCAGCGTGTTGTGGTGGCAGACGACAGGAGACACATGATAAGTTAACCTCTTTTAATTCTTGAAGCCGGCTTACACAGTTTTACATTACATCCATCACATCATTCATTCATCTCCGATTCTCAGATTGGACGGTTGCCTGCAAAACTATAAAATCAGATATTATAAAATGGCAGCACTTTACTTTCTGCTGTTGTTCCAATTCTTTATTAACACACTTCACTGTGTAACCGTCTTAAAAGTACTATAAATCGTGAACAGTGGACAAATTTGGTTCTAACTTTGTGGTCGATATTGTGTCAAATGCAATTTTCTGAAAATGTAAAAGTCATCACAATAGAAAGCAGTAAACTGGCTGAAGACACGCAGTGCACAATAACACAAAGATACACCTGGAATGCAAACTTCATTAAAGCTAATACTGGAATGTTTTGACGTTAAAAGCTGCATCTACACATCTCTTCCTGAAAAACAGTTCATAATGACAGAAAACAAATTAAATCCTTGCCTGAATATCAAATGTATATCTCTCTTTTTTTCTTAAACAAGTTTCTCTTTCTCCTCTAAACTGAAATAAATTCAATGAAATGCGTTCAAATAAAATAAGAAGTACTCTGCACTCTGACACAAACCAGACTGATCATGCCTCAAAACCCTGTTCCGTTGATGTCTTTATGTTTCAAACAGCAGTAATGTGTGTGTGTGTGTGTGTTTGTGTGTGTGTGTGTGTGTGTGTGTGTGTAAGTAAAGGATACAAATAGAGAGAGAGAGAGAAAGGGAGAGAGAGAGAGACAGAGAGATGAGTCTATGTCAGGCCCCAGGTGTGTGACCGTCACCCCTTTCACCCTTGATTAGTGGCGGCAGTGGATGGGTGATCCATCATGGCTGTCAAAGAAAAGGATGCAATTGAACGGATCTGTGTGTAAGAGGGGGAGGGGGGAGAGAGAGAGAGAGAGGGAGAGGGAGAGAGAGAGAGAGAGAGAGAGAGAGAGAGAGAGAGAGAGAGAGAGACTGTCCTTATTCCTGTGTGTGTCTGTAGCTGTGCAGTTGCTGATGCTTAGAGGCAATCATGTCAGTGGGAGTGTCATGTCCGACTCTGAGCTGGAAGCTGACCGAGCTCAGAGGAGGCCGAAGTGCTGGGGTACCATCTTAAGATCTTAAAAAAAAGCATTCACCTTGTATAAACAACATATTTTTGCTAAAGTTGAAATTATTCTCCATCGGCAAAACCGCTGACCTACGTTTTAGCAGTGCATTTAATAAATAAAGGATTTGTTCGATCATCTTTCCTTCTGCTGACATCTGTCCTCGTCCGTCTCCCTCTCTGTGTCCGACCACATTCTCTCCATCAGAGTTGGTCGTTGCGGATGAATCTGTTGCCTTCTGAGTGCTTGCCGTAGTAGATGTAGCGACACTTAGCGAATACCCCTAAAAGGAAAATATGACAAGGTGTGGGTTAGGTACGTAGTCTTATAGATAAATGAGAAAACATTAACAACCACAAATGTATCTATAAATATTCTGTATTTCTTCATTATTTGTTTGTACACGTCTTCTGAAGGCTGTTATGGACAAAACAGAGCAGTACTACCAGAAATCATGAGGGGGGGGGGGGGGGGGGCAGTGTAGCCAGTAGTTCAAGCTAGACGATCATAGAGCACGAGGAAGAAATTACAAATGTCTCTTGAGGAGAGATTTGTGAGTCGTAAACAGCTGCTTTCGCCTGTTTTTCAAGAAGTTAAACGTCGCAACCTACGTAGTTGACATCGTTATCAGAAACTCTCTGCACTGCCCTCTAGTGGATGTATTGCTTAACAACCCTGCAAACGGAAAGGACGCATGGAAGTGAGCAGACCGTGGCTTTGTGCACAGAGGTGGAGTAAATTAACCTTCACAGACAAAAGTATAGCTACCAGACTATTTATGTGACCATAGCATCAATAAGCCTAAATTGACAATTTATGACAACATTTATACTGTATCTGTCCACATTTCAGCGCATGAAAAAAAAATAAAGTTGCATTCACCTAGCATCATGCAGGCATAATTGCTGTGTTTGAGTTATAGAAGAGCAGGAGTGGTTTCCAACCTGTGGAACAAGACTCTCACAAAGTGTCACATGAAAAGGACCTAAAATCCTTCAAAGATGCATCTGTGGATACAGTAGGACGTGTTCGGACCAGGTCTCTAACAACGGCCACATCCCGAGTCAGACTGACAGAGAAGGCGACCGTGAACGGATGTAAACATCGAATGAGTCAAAAAAGAGGCGTAACATTTTACGAGGCAGTAAACACAGTATTCACTGTATTCATCAGAACTTTAGGGCACAGACGATAAGGTTTTACTGTGAAAGGCTGACTCTAACCAAAGATCTTGTTTGTTTACACTTAGTGCAAGAATCTCCACAGGGAAGCTTTAAATGGCAGGACTGGTCTGGGTCTGCTCCTTGTAGGGGTTGAGAGGTGTTGCTGGGAAGGATGAACATCTTGTTCCACAGAAAGACCACTGTGGCCTCGGGGCACAGTCCTGACAGTAACAAGCTCACAGCCACCCACATGCACTCACTCTGACACAGACACACACACACTTACACTTTCACACATACATCACAGCAGGCACTCATCCAACTATCAGCAGGTAGGGGTGGGGTATGCCCATGTGTATATGTGTGCCTTGATTTAAAAGGCTGATAAAACGCATCAATTAATGAATTTTAGAGTTTAGAAGTTGATATTACCTGACAGGCAATATCGCTGTGTTCAATCGATAATTGGAAGTCAAATCTTTTATTGTCATCATCGGTCAAAGGGAAAACTAAAATATTATATTCTGTGATTTCATTTCAAGATAAACTGCTGAAATCAATTCTTGAGAATACCGAAAATATAAGCCGCATGCCATCTCATTCAAGATGGCCGACAGTGGCTTTCTTATGTTGTAATGAGAGGTGCTGCTGCACAGGGAGAGAGGACTGGCCAGTGTCTGTGGCTGGTCGGCTCCGGCTCTGATGTCACAGCGCTCCGGCTGCCACTTGACGAATGTGGTGGGTCGTAGCTAGGTGTCACCTCTCGCCAAATGAGGCAAGGACAAGTGGCATTAGTGCCGTCAATGATCCTCTGACAGGAGAACAGACACAGCTTTCGCCAGGCTTTTTAAATAGGCATCAAGTGCATTATAGGAGGAGGGTGGAGGGACGGGCGGGGGGGGGGGGGGGGGGGGGGGGTGCAGGCCAGAGACAGGCCAGGAGAGGAGAGACTTATGGGAGAGGCGGGTGTCACGGAGGGATGAGGGGCGCTCCAAGCACTAAGTCCAATCTCATAATCCAAACAGACATTGTCAAGGGCGGGGAGAGAATGGCAACTAAGTGACAGAAAGCAGAGACGGGGACAGAGATACTGGTGCCATATTAGTGCCAAGCATATTCTGATGCCACCCTCAATTCTAACCAAACCTGACACATCGCTCTCTTTACCCCACTCTCTCTGACTCTTCAAAGTAGGCTCTACCAAGTCACACGCACACACACACACTCGCACACGCACACATATACAGTACAAAGTCACACACACACACACACACCAGTCCCTTGCAGCAGTAGTGGGTGTTCTGTCAGGCGGAGGAGCAGTACAGCAGCAGCGGCAGCAGCAGCCCACAGGCCCGAGGACAAGCTCAGTCAATCTAAATCTGGACTTTGTAGTGGAGCAGTGCTCATTTCCCCTCATAGCCCAGCTACTTGAGGTGATCCAAACACTGAAGTGTGAGGAGCTGTCATCTCCGATAAAATCCGGGACCAGCTCCATGCCTGCCTGCTCCCCCGGTGTGTGAGGGGTACATATAAGTGTGTGTTTGTGTGCCTCTCTGACAGCGGGGAGGTTGGGGCGAGGAGGGATGAATTCCAGCTGCCGTGATTTGCCTGGGGATATAGGTGCCACGGCTGGAGACTGGGCTTGACACCACAGGACTCAGGGTGTCTCGCAGTGCTCTGATCACATGGGTGCAGGGGCCTTTCACATATTCACAGCTTACCCGGTGAGAAACTCACTCTCTCCAGGAGTGGGGCCCTTAAAGAGATTACCCATTGAGATACCAGAACCAAGGCTCCTATAAGACATTACCTTGAGGGGATATATTTGTCGGTTGCAACCAAAGCCTTTCAGAGATAACCTTCACAGATGAGGGAGCTGGAGCTGAAGGACCCCCAAGCCTTTACACTCGGCTGATCTCGTCACTAGCCTATGGGGACTGAGAAAGATTGGAGGGAACACATTCTGTGATTCTCTAGCACCAATCACGAACCTCTGGACGACGTGTGACCTGTGACTGTCCGGGAGAAAAAAGGCTACACCTGTGATCACAGGAGAAGAGGAGGAGTAAATTAAGAGGAGTAGTAGAACGGGGCCAAGGTCTGTTTCCCAGGGGGCGAAGGAGTGTTTGAATGTGTCTCTTAATTTCCCGTGCAACCTGGCTCCAGCGCTGGCCACATTTCACGACTACATTAAGCAACGTGTTTCATGCATAAACACATTTCATTTCACTGCCTCGCCTTCACAGCGAGAGCTCGCTCTTATTACGAGAGGAACCTGCAGAAAGATGGGGAGGCCGGAGACAGAGGAGGGAGCAACCGAAACGCCCGACTCACTCTTACATAACACACTCCGAGGGCACGCTCATGCCGGTGGGGTTCCGCCTGATGAACTGACACTTAATAACAAGTGGTACAGTGCCAAACCCAGTAGTCTGCAATATCCTCTGTGTATCCCAAAGCCATATATGAGCACACTGGAATCAAAGCCCACAACTCGCAAGCACACGCACGAACCAGTACACACTTTGATCTCGAGCGCACAAACAAACCGTGGCGAGGACAATGGGCGCAGCCATTAAAGTGACGGATTAACAAAGTGATGTGGAGGCTAATGCTTCCATCATGTCCTGGTGGAGGAACAATCAGGCCTTTGTTCGGCGGTTGTTGCGCAGCACCTTGTTGTTTTTAAGGGGAGCAGCTAACCCTCTTGTCTTTATTAACAGAGCTGTACAGTCTTGTATCGTCCTCTTGGTGAACGCAGCCGTGGAAGTTCATCATCAGACAGTCTGGTCGTTTCGGAGCTTGTTACCCGAAGCATGTGCCCTCTCTACAGGGGCTTGATGGGCCATTCTGCCACTGTGCTTACTGTGAGGGAGCTGTACTCATAAGTGCAGTGCTACAGTATCACATCAACACATGGTAAAAAACAAAAAGTATTATTTCTTCCTCTAAATACAATTTTTCCATTAGAAGTAAAATCAATGAGTAGAAAGCAGCTGTATACATTAGTTTACTCACTAAACCCGGTGTAATCACTGATACTTGATTGCCTTGTTGCACAAGATGACACATGAACAGAGACTCACAAAAGTTACAAAATCTATTTTAAGGTTTGAATCTTGATAATTGTACGACTCGAAAGTGACTTTTTGGACTCCAGGTGAAACAGACATTCACACAAGGCTCCTACATGGAACCTTACTGAGCCAAATTACAGATCATTGTAATCTTCAAAATTATGAACACTACTTTACTACTACTACTACTTTTCCACATTAACTGAATTTTGTCCTTGCAAGTGATAGTAGTAACAATACTTTTCTTTATATTTTCTTGGACGTCAATTCTAAAATGGGACGGTGGTCCCCTGAGCAGGGACATTGAAATACGTTCAAATGCAGTTCCTAATATTTACTATTGAATGTAGTAGCACATCGTTATAAAGTTTCCAGCCGCACTAGAAATAACAGAAAGCGTTCAGCTCTTTGGCTAATTTAAAAAACCACACACTCTACAGCTGGGGCCTCTGCTAGTCAGAGTGTAGAGATTACCAGCCATATGAACTCACATGGTTTGTTGCGAAACTCATTTAATCAGTGCACACGCACACACACACACTCACAATCGTACGTGCAAGCACAAAGGGAAAAGAGAGGGAGTGAGTGGGTTTAATGATTGTTCCCTGCATACAATCAGCTTGACTCTTTTCAAGGGCCATCAATATGTCACAGAGAGACACATCCGACGGATGTAGCTTTTAACATCAAGGTTATCTATTCTTGGCATGAATCCACTCTTTCCACTCCTATCCTCCCCTCTCGTCTCAAACTGTTTCCACTCTGTTCTTCTCCACCTCCACATTCTTTACTCTTTTATTTGCTCTCTTTGATTCGTCTCCTTCAGCCTCTGATTCCTCTTGTTTGCTGTGGTTTATGTGTTTTTGTTGCCTCGCCTGTTTTTTTTCTTTCCCACCCTTTACTTTGGCCCTTCCGCCAACAATTCCATCACTGCTGCCATCCATTAAGGAAAAACTGAAAATGAGAAAAAGCCAATTAACAAGACAATTACAGTTTCCGTATTATCTCCGAGCGCTGAAATAACACTGGCAGGTGGGGAGGGGCGGGGTCGGAGGGAGTCACGGGGCAGACATCCATAAGAGTTGGTGTGAGGGTGACTTATGAGCTCGGGGCATAGGCCGCTGTGAGCCAGGGCTATTATTGTGGACACGATCCATCTCCGGCTGTCCTTTTATCAGCTCAGCCCAACGTCACGAGATGGAGTCGCCACCTCCTCTCTATAGGGAAGCCTGCAGATAGATAACCCCCCTGCGTCCCATAAACCAACAGCCAGTGGACTGCGAATAAGCCCACTGAGAGGCGGGCTGGCACACAGTGGCACGGAGAGAAATGCCACTCAGCATTGGTATGCTGGGTATGTGTGTCAGTGTATTAGCATTTTCTAATTTGTATTTTTTTCTTAAAATGTTATGAAGGACGAAGAGTTAAACAGTGACGGTGCCAAGCAACTCAAGGACCATGACATCAAAGCTTACATCTCTTGGATTTTCTTTTTGTTTGATTTAACAGAGTCAACATCAATATCAATTAAATGCAGAGTAAAATCAATATTATAACTAAAACTGGCCTGAATCTGGCCGAACGACGCAGCAGGAAAGGACTGGGAGGCTATTTTTCATGCAGGACACATTCGCTCCAGATGTGCATTTCTACACAACACCCAGCTGCTTCTCTACAGCAAAATACACAACAGAGACACAGCAATACACTGTAAAAATGGCTAAACAACTTTGTTCCTCAGCAGTCAAATCAACAACATTCAGCACTACCCAAATGCTGTCTCTCTAACAAAGAAAAACCTCAGTTTACAGTTTCCTGATCTGGGACCAGCAGAGCCACCGACTGTTTTGGTTGTAGTTGTGTATTTCAGTGTAAATCACAGCAAGCTGAGAAAATCACACTGTTTTGCATGAGTAAACATTGATAGGAAAGATTACAGTGGTCACTCCAGGCGCGACAAATCAACAACTTTAACTATCTATCAACAACACTTTAGTTATAGAGTATCGTGACAAATTTGCCATCATGTGATTTATCAAATTTATATTTCCAAATTTTATATGAACTACTCAATGGCACAGTTGCCAGTATTGTGTCAATTTGGAGTCATTTTTTGAACAAAAGTGAATTATCCTTTTTCAGTGAGACCCCCTCAAACCAATCAAGTTGTAGTTTAAAGCCATATCTGTCCAGACTCATATAAAAAAGTACTTCTTTGAACTTCAAAATCGAATTAGTTCATCCTTGAGTCAAAGTGAAGGTTTTTGCTCAATTTTAAGAGATTCCCACGTGGCCCTCCTGAGATATTGCGGTCACATAACTGGGATGAACAGACGAGCCCAACACATGATGCCTCTTGCGACAGCTGAGACATTAAAACTGTAAGTACAAACTAAATATACTGTATAATGTGACCAATATAAACAAACAAGGGCTGCAATATCTGTGTGTGTGTGTGTGTGTGTGTGTGTGTGTGTGTGTGTGTGTGTGTGTGTTTTAAATAAATCTGTCCATACAAATCTTTACTAATACACTCTCCTGTCAATTAGTTAATGGCTCAGGTGTCCCCCCCATCTCTCTGTCTCAAACAAAACTCCTGTGTGTAACTTTGAGAATTAAAGTGACATTTGCCGTCAACCAATAAAAAATATTTAGTCCATTAAACATAAATGCCTGTCATTATGATGCATGCCCCGGGACTCAGGCCTCCCCCATTCCCCTCCTGGCTGTTTACTGCGGCCAGACAACTGCAGTGCCTGCATGTTCTCAACTTCAGCGTATTGATTAAACTTTTAAATAGCTGCCATATAACCCTGGGACATCAGGAAGATTAATTTGCGTCAATGTTCATCTGTAATTCATTAGCCATTTATACTCTCCACATCCACACAGGCTATTGGGAAAATGTGGCCCATTTTTCACCCAGGCAGAGGCTGGGGAAAAGGCAGCGAGAGGGAGGGATGGAGGGAGGGCGGGAGGGCAGGGGAGGATTATACAGCCCACGACATAAGGAGTATTCTAACAAGCCAATAGTGCAGTAAAAGGCATGCATGGTGGTAAAACATACAGCAGCTTTAAATACAGACTGAAAAACACTCTTATATACATTTAGTGGTTGCCATTTTTCAGCCATATAAAGAAATATATACCCACTATTAGATATCAATTGCTGAACTGATTATAATCTCAGTTTAACAAGCCTCCATAATGACATGCCTGTCCATCAGACTGGAGGAAGACAGCATAACCGTTACTCTCTCTGTTGACATTTGATGAGGCTCTGACGTCAAGACTTTCCAAACACTTCTCACCAGGCAGCCTGACATGTTGTATACTTCCTGTCAGTCAGTCAGTGGTTGGTCTGTCACCCATTCAAACATCATGTTTCTCTCTCTCTCTCCCACACACACACACACACACACACACACACACACACACACACACACACACACACACACACACACTCACACTCACACACACACACACACACACAAACACACACACAAACTTTCATTCTTTAGATTAAATTCGCTGTGTGGTACTTTTTTTGGCTTTCCATTTTCATTAGGTGTTTGTTTATTGGTGTGGATAATTCCAAAACCGAGACTAGGGAGATTTAGGAACTGAGTGCATGACTCAGATCAAAACAATGCCCATACAGACGGCCAACAAAGAATCAAATAAGAGGGGGAAAGTGTGTGTTTGTGTGTGTTTGTGGGAGATGGAGAGTTGAAAGATTTGCTATTGCCACAGGCCGATGGGCTGTCAGGGGAAGGTTGCTGGGTCATGGCTCAACCGGCCCTGATCAATACCAGGTTGATTTTGCCACATGATTCTCCTTAAAGTGCAACAATAACACATTCTGTATGTTTCCATGTGCATCAAGAACCGAGGGCTGTAGGAGATTGTGGTCATTACTGACAAAATAAACAAATACCTTGAATTAATACATGTGATGAACCATAGTCGTAAATAAAAAGAAACGCAGTTCATTCGTTGGTATCGGTTTTGTTTTGGGCAAATCGGCAGGATTGGTTAACGATGGAGTATTGACACTCTGTCACTGTCAGTTCACTAAATGGCCATAATCAAACACTTTAAATTGAGGATGGCATTATTCATTGATGGGTGAATTACAGTTATAACCAGATGAATGCCTATCAGTCTCTGTACTTTCAGCTTATGGGGATGAGAAGGAAATTGAATTCTGGGGCACATAAATTTTGACTGAAAACAGATTACCGTAGTGGGGGGCCTAATGAAAAAAAAAAAGAGGATGAAATTAATTTCAGTGACATTTATTCCGCGTCGAGCTCGTAGAGAACACCGGTTACAGTAGCTCTGGTGTCTGGAGATAAGAGGAGAGGGGGTGTAAAGCAGAGGACTCAGCCAGTTTACAAAGTCCCGAGTCCCCTTGGAGCGTCTCCCTCAGGGCATCATCCAACAAACTCTATGACCACGCACAACTTGCATATGAATAAAACAAAAAACGTCCTGTAAGCACAACAATGACAAGCCGCTTATTTACCGCTGGAGTTATTGAGGGCACGTGAAACCACTAATGACGCCAGTAATCATAAGCGCTCTTTTTCCCCATCAACACGTGGATCACAAATCACCGCACGCATGCACACGCCACTGACACTGATCGATTGTGTTCTTCATTACACCCAGGATTTCTAATTAAAAGAAAAGCACAGATAAGTGGCCAAAACCTCCGACCGAAAAAATAGAAAGGGAAAAAAGTGAAAATCGCAATTAGAGGTTTGGCTGCGTGCGGTAATGGTGTCGTTAATAAGCGCGGCTTGGTGAGTGACTCAATGAAGGTTTAATCACTGGGACAGGATTCAATAACAAAAGAGCACAGTATTAATCACCAGAGAGTGATAACTTCACTGTTCATCTCTTTGACATTGGAGGAAGGGATGAATTAATGATGCTCTCCATCCGAACACATTAAATAATAATTATCAGGCAAAACAGCATGAAAGGGACTGCATAATGAACCCCATTGTCAGGTCAATTACAACCACATAAAACTGTTCAAAGGGAAGTAGCTTGTTACCAGATAGCCATACTAGAGAGGACAGCGGTGGCGTTATCAGTGGAAGGTGTCTGGCAACCTCCTGCTTCTGATATCAGGGGTTTAAAATGTGTTGAGAGTCTGAAATGCAGTTCAAACTTAGAGGGCACCGGGACGCCATGTAGCTGCACGTGCCCACTGTAAAAAAAATAAATAAAAAAAGAAGCTACAAGCGTTCAGCGGGGGCATTCAGCGAGGAACACATTGGAAATTGGTTAGCAAAGATAAACGACACGACAATGACAGTGTTTTTCTGGCTCTGAAGCAATGTCAGCCGCTAAGTGCCGTGTTAACTAAACTCAACTGCACAGACAATGATGGACTTCACGCATCAGTGGGCAAAATGGCACCTCGCTACCTGTCAGTGGCAATTTTCATCAAATCAAAGACGGCCAGCAAATTTGGCCACGAGAGGAACGGCCGGCGGAGTTCGACACAAAGACATAAACATGCACGGATGATATAGGTGGGGAATGGTGCGGTGGTCTCTTCCTTCCTTACAACACAAAACGGACAATGGCTGTCTCACAGGGCTCTGGCTGTTCACTGAGAGCCAAGCACGTCGGGTTGTCCTCTAGCTTGTCTTTTTGAGCTAGACATCAATTACTGCATGGCTGCTGCCACTGGGAGACACACTCTTAAACAAACAGCCTGGCAACCTCCAGCTTGACACATATCAATACTAATCTGACGTCTTGTTCCACAGCTCCCCCCCTCAGACCCTGGCTGGCTGCACCTGCCTGACTGCAGTGGCCATGGGTTGGCTCTGCGCCTTCACACTTCCTTCCCCTGTAGACATCAAACACTTATTACTCCCCATCCTGGCCCTGCTAACTGACTGGCCTGTCTGGGCCACACGGGGACCCCATTATTAGAGTCATTTCAGTGCCCATCCTGATGCCTGTTAGGCAGTTCTCTACCTGGGGCTCCTGCTCCCTGCCTGCCCGACTGAGTGCCTGGCCAGCCAAACAGTGATTGGACATGACATGGTGACAGAAAACAGGGGAGAAGGGCAATAGAAATAAAAGAACAGAGATGGCAGAGTGAGGCAGGCAGAGACGGGCCAGAGAGGAAGGTGGGTATGTTAGCCGGGGCCCTCGTGGCGTGGGGTGTGCCCATCAACACGGATGAGCGTTAGCCAAGAGCTGCATGTCACAATGATGGAGAGGCTAGATCACTTACATCAGAGCTTCATCTGACTGGAAGATATCAATCTCCCAGCCTAATCCAACAGGACATGGTAAAATATCCTTTAACGCTGCTCCCCCACCCTGCCTTTGTGTGTGTCCCTTCCTTCTGCTTCTCTCGGAGCAGAAAATGTGCATAACCTTCATTGTTGGACTTCAATGCGCCACACATTTTCACATCCCATTTCCTCTGTCTCCAGCGCTGACAGTCAAATTATGATGGACAAAACGGTACCTTGACATATAGCATTTAGCACAATTTGTCACTGTGTGTGCAAGAGAAGAAGTGTAGATCACTGCATACGTGCGCTGTCAAGATCAGACATTTTACCGGTTCTTTTTAGAACAGTATTCAAGGGAAATTTACATTTTTTAAGTGGGTGGTCAAGCCGAGCAAAAAGTTAGAGTGTGTGTTGTACTGTATCAATACACACCAAAGGAAATAAATCATTTTTTTGCATTGACAGATTTTGATTGAACATCGGGAAATCCAGTCAATGAGGTGAAACATGCCAACGTCAATATGAACAATATGATTATTGGTCAACATGTGTCTACTTGTTAAGTAACTGCTTAAACTCCTACTTACCCCAAATTAGCGATTTAGTCAATTAATTTAATGTATTAATTTATTCATGTACACTGTGTATCCTACATTTGTATTTATGTTGTTTTTGTCTGTGTTTATTAGTTAGCAGGGTAATTCAAAAACCACAGGACAGATTACCACAAAACTTGGTGGAAGGATGTGATAGGTCAGGAAAGTACCAATCAAATTCTGGTGCTCCAGGAAATATCTTTTTGCTTTCTCCATGTTCCTTGATTTCTCAGATAATAATTACATTTTTTTTATATGTAATATAATTTTTAAGACTTTAAATCCTTTTTATTGTATATGTTATATATGTTTCATGTGTGTGTGAGAACATATGTAAACACAGGATGATTACAAAATGTGAACATGCATTTAAATGGCGCACCATAAGGTTGAAGCAATGGAGAAAATTGCTGCTCAAATTTACGCTTCTGCGTCAAATGACTTGTCGTCGTTTCCTGCCAGAATCTAAACTGATGAACCCGCGGCAGCCAATCAGGTGTGTGGCGGAGGTGATGATAGCAGAGTGTTGTGGGGAATATTTCATGCCCCCCCTCTGGCCTCCCCCGGCTCCACTGTAACTCTACATCTGTTAATTAATATGACATATCCCCTGTTCATATGCAGAGAGCGAGAGAGGGGACAGCGAGATGAAGGTATGAGGGAATGATTAACAGCGGATCTGTCCCCGCTCGTGAGAAATGATCTCGCCTCCGCTGCTCTCCCCAGTCCTCCCTCCACCCCTCTTCATTTCCGTCTCTCTCTCTCTTCGGCTCACTTCATTTCTTCCTGGTCCTCTCCCTCTCTCCCTCTCCCTTCCCCTTATCTCGGTCTCTCTCTCTCTCTCTCTCTCCTTCTCACCCCTCATGCCCCTCTCCTCTCCTTTTCCCCTGACACACTCGGACTGTCCTCAGCCCCCTGCACATCTCCTGACAGGTAGAATAATAACGCTCGTACATCACTACCCTGAAAAGTCCAATAACCTAAATCTTCACTTGCCACACACCCCGGGACTCAATTACTTTATTGACATGTAATCTTCATAAGGGGAGAAATATTGAGCATGTAAGGTCAGCCGGTTATGAAGACATATTATCATATTATCTGCATGGGGGTTGTAGGGGCTCGGACCTGACAAAGCTAATTATAATGGTACATGTTTCAGAGCTCAGAGCGTATTATCTGCTTGGCTGCTCGGTTGAGCCACAGCTGAGGTATAGAGGAGAAGGGGATGAGATTTCAAACCTAATAGGGGCTGGATGTCATCCCAGGGCATGGGAATTAATGAAGCCAAATATTATCGACTGCACATCACGGCACTAATATCCTCGATTTGTTCATTGTATTTATCAGGATTACCTCGCCAGAGTCTAACGGCCAACAGCATATCACAATAGAAGATGACGGGCGGGGCCTTTTCTCAAACTGTACAATAACGGAAAAATTGTGTGCGTTGACGTATTGTACAACAAAAACGTGCAAATGCGCTGCTAGTGCCGTGGCTTGAGCCGTTCCTCAGCCAAAATGTCACAGTGGGTTAGTGATAGCAGGAAGGACAGATGCCCATGGCTGTGTTATCGCTTCTCTCCCAAGGTTGTCTCAATATAATCCTTTCAGCACTGCTATTAAAATCCACTGCCTGCTACATAAAGCAAAATAATAACACGGATGATGGTATAACACGCTCTAAGGGTGTATACCTATACAGCTATGTGTTCACTCCATTTAAATGTTCTTTACCATGATGGTATAATGAAAACGGTATAACCGAGCTTGTTATGTGGACCAAACATACAAAAGGGCAGAAAAACAGTTGGCTAGCCCTGAGACATTGCAACTCAGGGTCACAGTGTGCTAACAAGAAGCCGCACCGCCAGACATGTGCACATGGTCATTTCTCCTTATCCAACATCATGCCCTCTCCCTCTCCCTCCGTTATCCAACTGCCTGAATCCTCGGCTCCGAATTTCCGCCGCAGAAGATGCCCGGAATGGTGCGGAGCTGCCAAAGGTCATGTGTTAACACTTGTTAATGGTGTCAAACGCAGAGACATATTTTAGCTTTCTTCCGAGGCTCTCCAGGCCCCTGACACCCCACGCAGCGCTTATTTTCATCTCATTTGCCCTGAAATAATTGAATCTTCTAAGTTTTCCATATTTCAGCATCTCATTGGAAATTGCACTGTTCCGAGTTCTTCTGTTCCCCCTGCATTTCTCTACGAAGCATGAATTATAACAGCGCTCAGGCTCACATGCTCAACAAATACCACATGCTGTACACAACTGCATAATCAAAGAATTACATATTTTTTTGGGCGAATATGATGTGGTTTGATGGCTACCAATTCTGAAGGTTTGAGTTTTTGCATGTTTGTCCTGAGGGAGGGGAACGAAACAAACAGCCGCTTAAATCACAACAATCTGGGATGAATCCATGTGTTGGACCAAAATGACTCAGTCAATCCAATCAGGTTGTGCTGCAGCGACGTTTCATGCCAGAAACGATCCGGGAATCAAATTATGATGGTGAAATAACTTGTCCGCTCGCATTATCGTGACAGAGAAACCTGCTCCGTCTGTTTAAAGTGACTTAATCAGCAAATCAAAGTGACAGATTAAAAGGTTGTCTTGGACTTCCTAGCATTTCGGTGACCTCGCTCTTTTCATTCCGCCCGGGCTGGAACGTTGATGCCAGTACAAACCATGAAGGACCTGCTACTTCCTGTCACCGAGGCTCCCCTTTATATTTTAACAGAGATAAATTGCATGTCAGAGCAGCAGAATAGCCCTGACACTGATATCCAGTTGACCTTACGGATTCTGAGGCAGGGCAGGATAAGCTGACCCACAACATTTCTGCGAAACGGAGTGTGTTTGGTTCAACTCGGACACCATTCATCCACTTGAATGGTGAATCTGCAGTAAATAGAGGCTCAGATCCATAGCAATGGAATCCTAGTGTATGGGATAATGGCCTTCTCCTTACAAGCAGCAAATCCAAACAAGGCTTTCACACAGCACAATTCAATGAATAATCTAAATGGCACTTAATGTGAGCTATGCTGATACTCTGACAATAGTTTGTGTTCAGACATCACAGCTTAGTGTCTCCCAATTGTATATTGATGCCGAGGCAGTTGACAATAAATCACTGGATTCGCCAGTGAGTGAGAAAACTGTTTAGACAATGGCCCAATAGAGCTTACCGTAATTGACAGATGGGTTCAGCTCTTTCCACCACAATAGCTTCGGAGCATTGAGGGTACCTGGGAATATGTGTGTCTATCTGAGTGTTATTTTCAGGACGGAGCGTGTTATAGAGTAACACTGACTGCAATCACGTGCACTACTCTCGTGTTACAATATTAGCAAAATATGCCCTAGTTATAATTATTAATCAACATCTACAGTTATCTTTAAAAAACAACTTCTGGCTAAAACCCTAGTCTGTATATAAAGATGGACCACATGGCAAAAAAGACGACAAAATGTTATGATCGCCTCCTGGTGGCTAGCTGGAATATAAGTCATAAATCCAGTCTCCTCCATGTTATCGAATGAAACATGGACCAAAGTAAAAAAGTCAAAGTACACAGCAGATACATTTTACCTAGTTATATAACACTGATGTATCTTTTTTAAAGTTTTCCTGGAACGTTTACTTATAGTAGTGGTAAGTATCACCACTACACGACACATGAAGTCAACACATAGCAGCACCTGTTGTTTTGGCTTCAAATCTGTACGTTGGGAGACACGATGTTCATTTTTATATAAAGTCTACGGCTCAACGATATGTCAAACACCGAATGTTTACAGATGTTATCAAAGCCTTCGAGAAATGTCCAGGTATTTCAGCACAACTATTTAAAAGCGTAAACGTTACCTAGAAGGAAAAACAAGAGCAGCCAGTTACATTAAGTTGTTGGAAACATCCATTACAGACGAGTTCTTGATTTCTTGGATCAACGCAGACCCACAGTCCTTGGCTGTTCTTTCCTCTTCAATGATGGTAATAATACAATGACGGGAAAGTTTGGCTTTATCTCCCAGAGACTGTTGGCTTGTTTACGAGCTGTCCGACTGCTTAACTGCTCATGATCTCTGTTCTGTTCCATTTAACAGAAATAACTTTGGGATGTTTTTACAAAAATACTAAATCAAATTACTTAAAAGCTTGTGTTTCACACTCTGACCCAGGATCAGAATTTCTTTATTCAGTTACGTCCTGTTATTTCTACAACTGATATTTTGTTTGGAAAGTGTTTCCATGTAAAACGCTACAGTAGTGTCTCTAGGTGAGAGGTAAGAAGTTTCTATACAAACACATTCATCTGCATGTTTGTTCCAGGGAAAGTGGTTGTCCCAGTGCGTCGTTGAGTCTTCTAACAGGATACTGGATTCTACTTTATGTTGCTGAGTAAATGATCACTATTGGCCCCTAGTCTCACTGCATATTAGTGACTCCGTGGCATGTAAGGCTTTGTTACGATCACGCCTGACAGAGAGCCTTAGTGATGCTGCACAGCTGTTAAGCCATGCAGCGCGTGTTGTCAGCCAGCGTGATGAACTAGCCTCCGACTGAAGTAGAGTCTAATTTGTTGGAGCCATTAACCAGGCCTGCATTAAGGCATGTTTTCATCTTGAATGATTACCGGGTGAGATCAGTTACTCTAGAATTATGATCTACAGTCAACTCAAAACACAATTTATAAAAAAAATGCTTTGATTAAGATGTATGATCTAACACGAAACACCAAGACAAGTATATTTAACATGCAGTGGATCTAATTCTGGTAAATTGCTGCATCGCACACTCTAACAATACAAGATATTTGGAGTAAATATCCATGGCCATATACAATAATTAAAAAGCTACCAGGACTTATTGTGGTCTGGTCCTGTCCCCTTTAGCATGACAAGTCGTCCAGCATCTGCCAGCATGTTCAGAGCTATTCATCAGGATGAATGGTAGCAAGCCCCCTCACACAGAGAGACTCTGCCTGCCCACCGAGCAATTTGTTTCAAGGGGTACTGACACAGAAGAAAACCGGTGGACCCAACATCCATCCTGCTGCAAAAATATCCAAAACCATCTGGCAGCAGAGTCCCGTCCTAAATTACCATGATGGACTCCCACCTTCGGAGACCAGAAGGCTACAGGAATCCGCTCCAACTTCTGACTGAAAGCACAACTGAGGACACAGACCACATCTCGGTTGTCCCCGCACCGCAACTACAAATCACGGCGGGGGAATTAATAACAGTGTGGCTGCATTAGCAATACCAGACTATCAGAGCGGATTCCAGCAGTAAGACCTATCCACTGTGGGTGATTTATGTTCTGCTACTTTTCTGAGAATGACCAGTGCAACTGGGAAGACGACCAAGGTCCCGAGCACTGGCGCTGTGTCTTTCCAAGTGGGCTGGGCCTGCTTGGCAGATACAACGCATGTCCTCCTCTAACGGGCTGACCCATCCGGGGAAGCAGCCAACGCGTTACTTCAAAACGTGTGTCTGTTTGTGCCGAGGCAAGCTGTAATGGGTGAGCCCACTTTGTTTTGTGTCGTCATTTAAAACAAAGGTTTGTCTGAAATGGTCACAGATGGTAAAGATTTAAGAGGACACATATTTCCCTGGCCCTGAGGAGTTCAAAAGTGTTGAAAGCTTTCAATATGCGAAATGTTAATTATATGAAATTAGTTTGTACAATGACATAAAGTTAATAACAGTCATTTAATGGATAATTTAAGCCAAAACAATTACAGCATACTTTTGAGTCGACTATGAAATCAAGGCAGAGCGTCACAGAGGGATATACTTACTTTTATACAAATAGTGAGAGAAGCAGAATATATCGGAATAAGGTGCTTTTCTCCTCTAAGTTTTTTGCTGTATACATCTAACATCACTATAAGAACTCAAGACACTCGGGAGACTCTCGCAGCTACATCAAACGGCAAGGTAAAAACAATAGTGTCACTGACATTTCCCCAAACCCGGCACAAACAGAATTATTCACACAGTGTGAGAGGAGTGCCATCCGATAACGGAGAGATAATGGCACTTGGTGGAAGGCAGCTTTCTCAAAGCAGTTTCGAGGTGGCATGTCAGGGTTCGGCAGTTAAGCCTGTCACGGAAGTTGAGGAGGTTATCCCGGCATTTTAATCTAGCCTCTCTCCGAAGGAGAAAACGTAGAGGTGATTTCCAGGGCTAGTAATAACAAGGACGGGCCTGCCTCCAAAGATGAGCTCTCATCACTTTGGATGCGGATGGCGGTGCAGTGTTATGTGAAGCCGCGGTGAAGGATTGCAGGCCCAGTTTGCCTCGTCCCTTCTCCCCTCATCCATCTCCATAGGGCGGCTTTAATGGATATCCATGTTGCTGAGCCAATCCACTCCGGGGAAGAATAATATCACATCATCCGACTCAGATAAAGGAAATCGAGCCTGTCCCCGTACACAGGGAGTATATACCACTGTGACGTGATGTGATAAGCAGCAGGAGTTCCCCCCACTAGAGAGGTGGAAGGATTTAAACACAAATGTGTCTTTGATAAATACATAATGGAACAGGTGGAAATTACTCCTCTTTTTTGGTCTTGAATAGATCACACAACCCAGATACACAGGTTTAGGACTCCAGAATGTGGACACCCGACCAGCTCTGGTTCCTGACCGGTCCCGAAGGGTCGAGCTGGGCTCAGACTAAAGTTTTGAAATGATATTCGTGCTCGGGGAAATTCGTTTTTAATGCACTACACATGCAACCACAGACAGCTAAATGATACTTTACATTTTTTATGTACTTACATACACATTGTTAAGTGTGTCAGTTCTTTTTTTATAACATTTTCATAAAGTTGACATTTTTCCCTTTTTTCAGTAAAGAAAAATGACTGAACACAGATTTGTGTGTTAAACTAATCCATGCTTATTCAAAGGGCAGGATATCATCTAAAAGCATATTTCCAGTATAGTATTCCAGAGGAGAATATAATTTTATTTATTCTATACATTTTCTAAAATTAAAAATAATTAATTACAAGAAAAGGGCCTGCATACTTCTTTTTACTTACGCAAAAGTATACAAGTTACAACAATTCTTAAAAAGTACATTATTTCAGTAAATATACCACAATGCAGAACTTTTGATCCTAGAATTTTTTTCGGAGTAGTTCCTGTAGGAAAGTGTGCGTGTTAAAGCAAACAAATATGAGACCATCTTTTTTTGGGGGTTGAAATGCTTGTGGCTGCATCGTGATTTACAAAGAGGGTAACGGAGACGGCAGCAAGACACAGTCATTAGAAACCGATCTCAGACACTTCATCAGCTCGCAAACTGGCAAACACTGCACCGATATAAAACCTTCATGCGGTGACAAGCGCTTGGGAAATGTTTTTATGAACTCAGCACCCGGGAAGAAAGCCACGTCTTTACTTTGTCAATTCACCTCGTAGAGTTTGGTGCAGGGGCTCACTCAACACAAGCTCACGGCTCACGGCTGGCAGGGGGATCTGTATATATCATTCTCTGTGACAATATTTCATCGTGTGTCAGCTCTCCATGCTGAACGCACGCACTGCCTATTGTTCTGTTTAGTGTAAGTTCACAGAGAGCGGCTCTGCGAAGGGCGCTCTGGACGCGGAGGAGGAAAAGCTTACTCTCTGCTCTTTCCATATGCCTCATATTAGTTGCGTTGGCGGCCAGCGCGGGCCTTTGTGTTTGAGAGTGATGTTTATCAGGGGACAGATCCTGCTGGTATAACCATTACGAGGCTGAGTGAAATGTCTTGCAGAGCACGTACATGTGTGCGATGGGAAATGTCAAAGGTGCTCTGTCTTTTCTCACTGGGCTCCGGAGAGGACGGCTCCCTGCTCGGGGGGAACACGCCAAGGCGGCTCGGAGCAGAATGGGAAGATTATCAGGGAGAAAGATGAGAGTTTTTTATTCTAAGTACAGACTGACATCAAACAGAGCCGAGGTATCACTCAAGATAAGCACGGAAATCAGCGCAGGAGCAAAGAAACAGATGTCTGAGGTAATGTAGCAATTTATTCGCCATTAAAAAGAATCCGTAACTTCTAGCATGTGTTCACTTGAAATAACAGGACTTCGTGAACATGTTAATATTCATGTTCAGCATCTGAGCCACGCAATCATAAATAATACAATCAGCCGCAGTTATTATACAGGCAACAATAAACAGACATTGGGGAACTGTATATCTGTTTCGGCGCATTAACATTTTTAAAGCCGTCAAACTCACTTTTACTTTTACTGGGTGCGCTGTGCAAAGAACATTAAGTCATCAGTCAAGCCAACAACCTTTCCCTTCATAATGACAACAGCTAAGTTTCAACACTTGCAGTTTAGTCATCCATTAGTCATGTATCCCATCCAGATGTCTGGCGGAGGAGGGGAGGGGCGGAGGAGATAGCAGCAGGTGTAGATCTCTTTGAGCCCAGCTGAGCTCTAAAAGGCCGTGCTTAGCACCCACAGCTCCGTCATCTGGCCTCTCCCCTGTCTCCACCAGCCTCTCGACAGCCCATTCCTCATCATTTACCCCTTTTTGGCAAAGCCCAGAGCCCTTCTAATGGGCTGCTCTGAATGCTTCCAGATGTTTGTTTATTTGTTGTGCAGCAACTGTAAAACAGTTTACTCTTAGTCTGGATCCGTTCCCGATGCTCAATTTTTAGGGGGCCGGGGGAGCTCGAGGGGGTGGGGGGGTGGGGGGGGAGAGGGAGTGCAGCAGGAGTTGCGGTGCAGATCACCCCGACATATAATGAAAGAGAACCGCCAAACAAATGCGAGGCGCCCCATGGGTGTCGTCAGGGAAGGAGGATTTTTTATTTTCTTTGAAGACCGCTTGCCTCCAGGGATTTTAATAACAGTTGTGCGCCATTTAAGATACATACATACAAAGTAGCTGGAAGCAGGCCCAGAACAACAACATTAAAAAGGCCCAGGGCTCACACTGTAAGGCAGATTTCAGGCATTCTTCCTCGTCTGTTTACTCGGCTTGTACAAAGATATCCCTTTCATTTACGGCTGTCACGGCTGAGGGATGGCCTACTCAAATTTAATCTGATACCTGTTACTAGCGCCTGGCATATTTATTGAAATATACAGAGGAAATGAAAGGTGTTTCATTAAAATCTCTGTGCACATGGATATATCAATCAAGTCTGAAGCATCTTCTCCCCCCCCACCCATCCCTATTTCGTCTGAACTACAGTTATAATTAGATCTATGAAATAAACTTGTGAATCTTACTTCAAAATGTGTCATCCTGGGTAAAGTGACAAGCTGGTAATAAATAACCCAGCGAGCAGCTATATGCATGCCGGAATTATAAGTCGTTATGCTCAGGTACACGGAGAAGTCAGTGGCTGTGGCTCAGTGGTGTGATGTGGGCCTCGTCTTTATGGAGACACGCAGTACTTTAGGCCGGGACTCCATTTTGGACTGTTAGATTTAGAGTTGAGTTGACAGTTGGACCAGCACTGAGAGTTAGAGCCAAGGTGACAGTAGTGGAGGATCCTCAGGCCCCTGTGCCAGACTATATACTCCACTCCACTCTGTGTCACGCCTTCACCAAGACACGCTGCAGCCCCCAACACCCTCCTTCACTAGCCCTCTCTTATTTTTAAGTCTCATCTTCTTTCGCTGGCTAATGCTACTCTTCTCCCTCCCTCCTTCATCTCCCCCTTCTTGTTCCATCCATCTATTCTTTGTCAGATCTGGGCTATGGTATCTTGATTTAGATTTCACTACAACACAACAGCACACGTCTCTGCCTTCCTCTCCCTCCTCTCCCTCCTCTCCCTCCTCTCCCTCCTCTCCCTCCTGCTCTTGTTTGCTCTGTCTCCTCCAGGTCGACTCCTCCACCAGCCGAGACAAGAAGCTTATCCTGGAGTTCTGTCCTTGGTTTCCACCCTTCTCTCCCTGGGCAGTAAACTGCCAGCACTGGCCTCCTATGGGAGCTCCTCGCTGCTGTAATTACCTCTGGCACCCCGGCTCTGGGGCTTGCACACAGGTGACATGTTGGAGAGGGTTGCTACACAGGGCTGAGGGGAGGAGAGGGAGGTTCTCTCTGTGCAGCAGACAGCTGCTGATCTGGCTGCTACTGCCGGAGTCGGGAGGAAACTGCAGAGTCTTTCTTGTAACCGCATTAAAAAAAGGCCATTTCATTAAAACAACTGTTACAATCACATATTATATAATATTCACTAAAGTCCTGTTTTCACTGGTCAAAAACCCACTAACACCCACAAAATTATGGCTTAGGTCTCTAATGGGAATAGATACAATCGACATTTACTCCATGGTCAAAGAAATGAGGTTTAATCAGCTCCTATTGGCAGTGATGGAAACGTGACACCTGAGTAAACGCAGGAACTTGGCAAAGCAACAAGATGAGAGAGCTTCAGTCTTCAGTGTGTTTGTGATGCATAGATAGAAATAAAAAAGAAAAAACATAAAGGGAAAAATATAATTTTAGCAAATTTATCTGCATTTAAAAACCTGTGTGAACTAGTTGTGTCAAATAGGTATTGGAAGCACCTTCACAGTTTACTAAGGGTGTACTGCCTTACAATAATCGAATTCTATATTATGGGAAATGTCATATTTCATTACCGTAACAAACAAGGAACTTTGTTGCTCCCGGTTTCTCCTTTAACGCAAAACAATAGCTGCACTTTACAGAAGCGAGAGAAACAAGCCGTTGTGAAAACAGGATTTACAGCTTCACCAACGCGCCTCACTTTTACAGCAGATGTTGAAGAAAACATGTTGCGAATTGTTTAAATTCACCGTGCACATTGAAAACCAGGGTGTTGCATTGAACTCCCCGAAATGGTGCATCGCATTGTTCCACCCGTATTGTTCATATCCTGAATTTAACCCGGCAAACAATCAGTTGCTTGGAATTACTGTCTGAAAAACGTGTTTGTTGTCGCACCGCTGTGCCACAGCTTTGTTCTCTGTGAACGAGGAGGCACTGTGACCGTCTCCCACACACCCAGAAAACTCAAGTGTGTTTAAGAAGTGTAAATAAAAGACAATAAAAACAAAGGGTGGGGGTAAAGGATGGAGGCGGGGACATGAAGAGGATGTGAAGGGCAAAGATGAGGGCTGTGTTATCTAAGAGTGCAGCGTTGCTTCATAAAAATAACAAATGGAGACTGTCACTGCTGCTCAGATCTGAGAGGAATGGGAAAATATTTCATGTGTCAGATCCCCTCACTTTAAAATGGACTGTTCTTAGCCAGGTCGGAGTTTGACAAAGCACAGAGCTCCTCCGTGTCTTTAAATCTGGCGAGAGCTGCCACCGGCCGGGCTTGCGTGACACAGATCTGTTCTTGGCGTTTTATAAACTGAGGCAACCCTACTGGATAGCTAACTGGTGAGCAGGTGTACTACAGCAGTGGTGGTCAACACCATCATACCAAAGGGTTTTGCACTGTGAAGATATGTGATAAATGGCTCAAGCATAAACAAATGGCAGCGGGGAATCACACATTTTTTGTCGCCGGCCCGTTTCACCAAAGCTCTCGTTGTCTCTCCGAGTTGACACCTTCCACGCGTGTGACACCTGAGATATTTGTATTCTATATGTTTCAGCTCTGCGTCCATCACATTTGAGATGTGTCATCAACACGCCCACTCGCTCGCTGGGAGTTTTCCTGCTGTCTTCTCTCAAGGCTTCACTAGGACATTTCCAGTCATTTTACATGGGAGCTGGCAGGAAAAGTACCTGAAAATGTTCGAAGCAACTGAGTAGGAATGTTTTACGTTCTCATTCACAGCTTCTCCACAAAATTTCAGGAAAATGTCCCGAGTTCAGTTTAGGTCTGAAAGCAGCTTTACTGTGAAAAGCCTGACTCCACCTGTCAATACACAGTTTCAGGCTGTGTTGTATTATACAAGCCAGACAGTAAAGCTAACTTAAGGCCAAGTTACACTTTAGACATACATTCAAGATCTTAAAACAAAGTTGATATATCAAGCAATTTAAAAAAGATCAGATCATGCTTAATAATGTGGGTCTATTCCATAATATGTCAAATTAGGTGACCGGTTTTGTGTGTGTGTGTGAAAAGGAATTCCAATATCATATTTTTATAATAATATTATATTTTTGATGTCCAAGGACATAAAAGTAATATGAAATGGAGTGGCAGATATTTTTATAAAAATCTCAGCTGAGGATCTCCAACAAATGCAGCATGGGGGGGGGGCCTTCACAGTTAATTCAGAACACTGTATATTTTTAATGAACGTGATGAATTCCTCCTTGAGTGCAGTGTTTGATGTTGAGAAGTTGCAGCACAATTACATCAACTCGCTGCACCGGGTCAATACGGGGCCTGATCAATGTCTCGTATCAACAGATCAAGGATGCCTCATCATGTACATGAACCGGGTGCTCCCACGCATGCACTCAGATCAGAGTTAACCTAGATTACCCAGATTTATTCTCACTATCAACACATCACACAGAGGGGATGAGATCAGTGAGAATAGATAACACGACTTCGACTCAGGCTCCAGTTCAATAAATTCCCACTCTCCGCAGATGTTTGGGTTATGACTTGTATTTGCATAATCCATGGGCCTATGCGATTATATATTTTTTTTGCTGCTGGTTTATTTTGAAGCATATCTGTAGAGATGTGTGCACAACCCACCTGAATGAAAAGGTTATGCGTACTCCGAAGGCCTTTGGGTTTTCCTTACCTTTGTGGTTCTTGGCGTCTCTGGACCCTCGGGGCAGGGGAGTGTAAGACGGTGGGTGACTCTCAGACCTAGGGTCATTAGGCGGCTATAAGAGAAAGGACACATACAAATGGAATGAATGTTTCAAGAGGGGAGGAAAAAAAAGTTTGACAAATTTCAAAATATCACAATTTATATATATATCACTGTTCATGCCAGCTGTGAGTGCCATAAATCCTTCGGGAGCGACGCAGGAGCGGCTGGAGACGCTGCTCCTGTTTTATGGCATAATGTGGCAGGTCATGTTTTATTACTTATCACGTGTCAGTCCCGGCATTGATGTTCTGATCTACTACCTGGTTAGGGAGGGGAGGTCTTAACCTTCTCTCAGCCGTGACCTCCTGCAGCGGTCAACCAGAGGGTAGACGTCACTCACTCCTCACAGAACAAACAAAGCGCGGACATGTGAAGGGATAGGCCTTTGCCAAGAAATGACCTCTCTCCAGTGGAAATACAAGTTGCATTTTAATCACTACTCCCTATTTCATTGGTTCGCCCATTTATTGTCACGTTATTGAACCACCAGATACGTGTGTGCGGAGATTCTTGAGTGTGCAACCTGCAGAGTCGCTGGTTGTGAGCAAAGTCAGAGGTTCAGGTTAAACAAGTGCGGCGGAGAGACAAAGAGAAAACAGGAGTGAATCCTCAGACAAGCTCCCAAAGAGGTCAAGAGTTTCTTGGGTTGTTGTTCTTCCGTGCACTTTCAAGGTCCAGAACATTCTCTTCCTTCCCGTAGCCTCTTAGCTAGCGGAGCAGGCAGTTTATCATGACACAGCGATATCTGATGCCTTTGCAGAAATACTTTCCTTTCCTGCAGGAAGGAATTCACTGGGCCTTTAATCATGGCCAGAAACTCAACTGACATATACATATTAGAGACGGTTGGGAGCTGCGTTTTTCCCACTTTTATTGTTGTTCCTCTTCATGCCCATGCATAACCTTGAGAAATCGAGTGGCCTGCGCCGTTAAATGGAACCATATTCTTCATGGGGGCAAAGAGAGCACAGTGAATTGGAAATGATCACATAATATGCTCTCAGATAGAATCTCTAAAAGGCATTAAGGGCTGGCCAGCATGTGTCTCGTATTACGCCGCATGAGAAAAATGGCGAAAGGAGCCTATTCTGAGAACTCACTGTGTACATGCTGGAGGATCATGCTTTTGAGAGAAACGGCTTGGAATAGAAATATTGTTTTGACAGCAGACCTGCTGCTCTCAGCCTCTGGAGCGGCTGAAACCTGTTACAAATATCACAGATCACTCGCTGCATGCGAGCTGCACTCGTATGGAATATGTAATACAAGAAGTAAAACCACCTAAAATAAGAACACACTGTTCTCAGGAAAGGAAACTGCCACCTCCCATTTTAGGAAAAGCAATCAGGTTCATACCTGTAAAGTGTTTTTCTTTACTGTAGCACCTGCAAAATGGACACTGAACCACAAATATCACCACCCACCCAATTTACATTGAATCATCCTATCTGCAAAAAACCTCTCTGTATACCACTGAAGCTGCACTGAACTCTGGGTATTCTACTAGTATTATCCTGAGGGGTTGTAAGTGATAAACCAAATCTCCACGACACTTACTCCCAATATTCTCTCTAGCTGCTCCGGCCAAGCCCATAGTAAAAACTGGAGAATGTCTGAGTGAGCCCAAGATGTTGTCTGGAGGATTCACCCCGAGCAACTGATGATGTTTCTAATATGTGACAGAGGAAAAAGTGAAAAAAAAAAAAAAAGAGATTACAAATATTCCAAAGATTCAAGAGGGAGTTTTTCGGCTTATTTTCCATTTTGCCATTTGCTTTTGAGGGTATAATTGATATTGGTTTTAACAATGAACACAAAAAATGTCGGTCAATGACAATTATGCGCTGACGGAGCCAGCCAGGCATTAATAAAGCAGTTGTGAAACCTCCTCTATTTGCTCTAGCTCCACGCTCCTCTGAGTTGCGCCCCTGCTTGCCTCATTTCCTGATCTGCCTGAAAGATCACAAGCCTGGGCCTCTTCAAGCATGCTTGGCCCCAAAAGGCCCCTTCTAATCCTGCTGCTTGTCCACAATTAATCTTCCTAGTTGCCACATTATTAACAGCACCACCCACAGACCGTGTTAGAGGAGTCCTGGAGGGAAAAGGGGAGAGGGAGGACTGCTGGGGTGAGCTTTATCCCAGATAGAGCCCGGGCTCGGTCCCATGGGACGTCATTCACCTTCGCTTTCAGTACCACCGCCCACCCGGTCCCTGTGTGATGCATGATATGACCACTTCACCTCCTCTGTATCAGGCCCGCTGATCAAACGCCCGGCCCATTCACCATCTGGGGTTGTCACACAGCACGAGCATTTTACCCCACCCACAGAACATCAATCAGCTGGCTCCCCGTGTCCTGATCCTCCCCTCTTTTTTTCCCCCCCTTTCACATCTGCACTCTTTCACTTTAGCCAATGACCCGTCCGGAGGGAAGAGACAGCAGCAATGCTTGTGGGAATAAAGCATGTGGAACAAATAAAGGAGAGCGTTCGGATTATCTCTTGCTTTCAGAGGACCGATGGAATGGCGACTTTTTTTTATTCTAATGTTTTACAGAGGGGAGACTGAGATCTGTGCGCCAGGTCCTCCCTGTAAATCCACCGGTGCATTTGTGTCAGACATATGTGTTGTGAATTATTAGAATAGTAATAGAAATTTAAAGAATTTACTCATTTATAGTAAATAGAGTTTTATTTGTGCAGATTGCAGTGCACATATTTCAGCTCTCAAACATCTAAAACAAATAAAAACTTAGTTATCATCTTGTGGTGTTGTTACATCTCCGTTAAAGACAAGAGCTCTGTCTGTGTTTGCCTCTGCGTCCTCTCTCTCTCTGTGTCCCGCTCTTGTTTCCTCCAGTCGTACCTACACTGAACAGAGGGAGGTGCTACTGTGTCATCTATTTAAGATGCTCCTGGACCCCCTGTTTCCGCCCTGCTCCTACCCCCCCCCCCCCCCCCACACCTCTTTCAGCTCCTCTCTGCTGTCCAGATTAGTCTGCTCATCAAGCTGAGCATTGTTTTAATTTGCTGGGCCCGGGGCATATGCTGAGTGTTCACATCATTATTGTCTCTGTGCGGTGTGAGTTATCGCCGCAGCTTATGATAATGCAGCACAAATTTGCAGGCTACGGAGAGATCCTGTGATCACACAGGGTGGACGGAGGGAAGTGGAAAGAGAAAGAGAGAGGAATGAAAAAGAGGAACAAGAGAAGTGTGTGAGTGTCTGTGTGTGAGAGAGGGAGAGACAGAAAAATGGGAGGTGGCAGAGAGAGGAAGCTCAGTTGGATGTCATTATGAAAGATGATTCCCGTGCAGGATCATACATCACAACGGCGCTGTCTGTCTTCTCCTTCTCCGTGTTGTTATGCGAGTAAATGCTGATAAACCCAGAAGCAATGGTGATTATTAGTTTCAACATATCACCATGCAAGGGGGGGGCAGGAAGAGAAGGGGAGGCAGGGCAAGGATGAAAAGACGAAGAAAAGCTAAAACACTGAGAGAGCCACATGGAGCACATCCCCACCTCCACAGTGGGGATCCTGAAAATGTGAGACACCAGAAAGCGAGTCGAGGAAGGTTGACTCACATCTCCGTGTTGTTGTTTTTTCAGACGCAGCTGCGACAAAGTTTATCAAGTTTTTGCCAAGCCGGGCTGCAGCTCGGTGGTTTTCATATTAAACTACAGCGCAGCAGCTGATCTGCAAAGATTTACGATGTGATTATGATGTCGGGAGCCAAAGTATACAAAATATTTTGGACTTAGCCGTGCGCACACTGCAGCGCGGGCCCTGAGGTCTGACCCCTGCCAGCTCATCCTGACACAGCTGGTTCCCGCCTCGCCTCACCTCAACTCCCTCCTTAAGACTGACCAGCAATACAATCTAATTACAGCCGCGCTACAGAGGGAGACCAGTGTAAACACCAGCCCTTTTTTTTATCTCCTTATACATCTGGACATGTAGACAAAGTGCTAAAAGGAAATAAATGTGGCCTGACAGCCACATCAAAGAGTTCAGCCAGAGGCTTACTGCTACTTAGGGCACAGGAATGTTGTTGCTAAGCATCAGCCCGCAACCTATCAGGGTGCAAAGAGGGTCCTGTCCTGCCTCGGAGAGGGGGGGGGGGGGGGGGGGGGGGGGGGGAGAAACGAAGAGGAGAGGAGGAGGAGGAGGGCTGACATTGAGGGGAAGCTAGGGACTCAAGGAGATTTTTTGTAGCTTAAAGCAATTGTTGGAAGAAACAAGCCTTCTGTTTTGTTTTCTCTTGACACCATTTCTGCTTTTTTGTGCTCGCAAAAGACATGTATAAAAATGTCTTTTGATATGTTTTCTCTTTGGGTCTATATCAAAATATTTCTTTTGTGTCTGTACATGGAACTTTTTTTTTTCATGTCTTGTCTCTGTAAACTGGTGCTGCTTTCTGATCATGTTAGAGATCAGAGGAGACACAACTTGTGAACTTATTTGAGTCAACACTTAATGCCGGCATGACACGTTTATCTCTTCACTAGATGGAATATTTTTATGATTCATGTCTCGCGCTTCTGAAGTTCCGAGAGTTGCGAACAACAGCAGCACTTTAAGAAATAAACAATGGAGATAAAAAAACAACAAATAAGCAGTACAAGCTCGCGGCGCCTTACGACATGCGGCGATGAAACAAGAAATGCTCCGGTTCATTTTATCCAACTGTAATTTATATGTACACACACGACTTTTGTGTTTTCAAAAAGATGCCTAATATGACGCATTACACCCAAAAATCTATATTTGTAAATAACTACACATATTGGCTAAAGCACAAATTGTTTAAAGGCTTAGCAACAATCACAACTGGTGCAGTAAAACGGTAAAACAGTGGTATACAACATTTTAAATCTATTTTCTATACATGAATTGAATGATTGGGTTTAAAGAAGCAGAAAGAAATATAATTTGTGCTTTTAAATTGCTGTTATGTGCATGAAAAGTATGAATTCTCTTCTCTCATGGCGGTGGGGAGAGTGTTCGATGTCACGGTCCCTACACTTGTGGGTAGTGCAGCAGTCTTTTGCTCGGCAGGAAGACTGCTGAGCGTGTGTTTAATGATTTACCAGTTCTACTCCAATGAACTTGCTCAGAGTAAATCTATCATATGATCACTGATCACAAGAGCAACCGTTCTGATGTTTATCTCGGGGTAGTTTGGGGGGGGGGGGGGGGGGGGGTGTACTGCTGAGCGTCAGACAGGCAAAGGTTGAGTGCTGCCGGACGTTAATCATCCGTGGCGATGACTCAGAGATGGTAATAAGGCCGTGTTTGTTTTTGGGTTGGAATTCTAAAAAAAACCCGGCCGACCTTTTCTTTGCGAGTCCTGCAGAGTAAGTGCAGGTGATTCAAAGCAGAAATGTAAACCTACGTTACAGGTGCGCAGTACAATTAGCTCCAGGCTATTTCCTGTTTTTGGTCTGGTATGACCTTTCCATGCGTACAGGTTCCAAATACTGGAACGGAACTCTCTGAATGTCATGTATGTTTGGTAAAACTATGATTAAATCTCTTATTCGAACTTCACATGAAACACAAGTGATTCTTTTGTAATTTTTCAAAAATACAGGCTATTTCTTTTATTTCTAAAACAGAACAAAAAGGTCTGAATGTTGAGATCTACCTGTGACAAAAATCCTTTTGTGTGTGTTTGTTCTTATTAACTGGTGTGAAAAGAAATATTTTTTATCTTCCCCTGTTTAACCCAAACTACACAAACACACACACAGCAAACCACAGCAGCTCAGGAGTGTGACATATCATGAGGTTTTCTGTTCCCAGTGAGGGCTGTAACTAACGTCAGGGCTGTTTTCTAGACTGTGGGATGTTTAATAATTGAAGACTCTGAGAGCGGGCCTGTCACACCGGCTTGTCTAGAATGTTTCCTATGCAATTAGACGCCGAGAGACATTTGAAGAGGACCCAGAAAAGGAGCCACAAAAAGTGACATGTGAACTTAAAGGAAATTAGCTCTTCACACGAGGGAAATGTGAAGGTTACTTAGCAATGCTTAACTCGCACTGCGGCTGTGTGAAGTGTGTGTTTGACTCAGCCTCGCTGTGAAGACTGCGATTTTCTTTACTTTGAGCCGCCTTCAGTCAGTGAGATCACAGAGGGAATGAAAACTAATTTTGACTCAAGGCATACGGAAGCAAAAAAAGAAAACCTGAGATGTGTCGAAATAATGAGTTCGCTTGATGTTTTCTGGGATGATATGGGACGATGCAGACAGATGCACAACTCACATCTTTACCCGAGGACACACACACACACACACACACACACACACACACACACACACGCACACACACACACACACACACACACATGGAACATTTAAACCTGAACTTCAAAACACACACATTTGCATCTGTGCATGTGTTCATGTTATAAAGTGCACATATATGACCTCATCATATTTGAATGCATGAAACACTAATGCTCATGTACTTCCATGTTACACTCGTACACAAACACAAACTGATTAGTTGATTAGTCCAGCTGCAGCCTCACATATCTAAACATATAACTCTGACTTGACCTCAATGCAAAATAAACAGAAGTATTAACAAAAATACTTGTATTTATCGATGTTTTTGCAGCTATTCATTTTAGCAGTTTTAAGTAATACTTATGAGTATACCCTTGTTATTATGATTGTTGAACTTTTGAACTGCGTATTTAAAAAAATTCCAAACATGATGATGATAGCTAGACTCCTTATAAATTGGATTTCTCATGATTTCCAATAGAAAATATTACATGACAACCAGTAAATACAGATGATAAATATGCTCCCTATCCGTCTCCACACTCTCTGCCAATCCCTGACAGCCTTTCGCAAGAAATACACCCCCCCCCCATCCACATCTCACATGAGCTCCATGTCGCCATGATAACACTGTCGTATTCCACACCTATCATAAGTCACAGGCAAATGACCCAGATCCTCCGTAGCGAGACAGAACCCTCTGCGGGCCTGTAAGCTGTATCATTACACCATGTCATCTTTATGGCACGGAGCAAAGCCCGGCTCTCTAATTACATTCTGCCTACTTCATTTAGCCAGACAGGGACAGAGCAGCAGGCAAACAATGCATTAAAAATGAGGCGCTCTCCCCTGCTCTATGGCTGCCCGTGTTGTTCTGCTGGTGGCTGTCGTTGTCCCCCTGGTTGTTGTTGATGTTGTTGTTGTGTCTCTATAACCTGTGGAGGAAAGATAGCACAGGGGCCCACGCCGTGCCACGCCCTCCTCCCCTCTCCTCCTTGACTCCTCCACCTCATCCTCCTCTCTTCCTCAACCCGTCCCTCAGAAGGACTTATGAAGGTGAGTGGCTGCGTGACAGGCCGGGAATAAAAAAGACAAACCAGGGATAAAAATTAAATAAAAAGTAGCTGTCTGAAACAGTAATTGCACTTCTTTGCTGAGCATGCTTTCAGATATATAAACCTGATTTACTGTCGGCGTCGCTGCCACAAATCAGAGGGCCCTCTGAGAAACACTCGTGCTATGAAATTGTTTAATCTCATCAAGTTCTGCTTTCACAGCAGGCCATAAATCACATGGTCTTTGTTATCATAGACCTCCATGAGCGCCTCTGAGGCAGGCAATGGATCGTGGGTATATATAATCTTGACTGCGCAAACAGCAGGGTCTGAGCAGCCTGGAATACTTTCATATTAGCCGCGGTGCAGCTGGCGGAACACAAGCGCCCTGATGGATATCTCATTTCCTGCACTCTGCATCTATTTCGAGCAAATTATTACTGCATAAATTTCTTGTCAACAGAAACGGCCAATTAATTAATTTAAAAATGCACTCGTGATCACATTTACACACCAAACAGGAGAGCGGGGCAATTCCCCACTAAGTGAATTTACCGCAGGGGTCACCGTAATGAATGATTTTAAACTTTGTCATAAAGTCGCAGACAGGCCAATATCTACACAGGAGCTGTGGCGCAGACTCACCCGCGACATATTTGCATAAAGCATATTTATGTGAAAACGCTAGAGGACGACAGGCCGGGGGCGAGCAAATAAAGTTTACAACTACAACACAAAATGTACGCCAACCCCTGCCCTGCCAGTATTTCATCAAAGACACGCCCGGTGGATTGGATGGAGATCAGGGAAGCACCTTTGCCATTTAAGATACAAAATATACACATTTAACAGAGCTCGCGATCTGAATGAATTATTCATAATGTATGAGGTTGGGTGTTTGGGGGGTGGGGGTAAGGGGGGGTTGTTGGTGGATGTTTATTCAGCTTGGGCCGTTTATCAGACGATGAGGATCCCACGGCCGGGATGAGCTCGTGGATTTATCTGTGTTTGGGCTCCAAAGCAGATAAATCAAGGGGTGTAATCACGCTCCGAGTGGCCCAGCTGTGACCCCGTCCTGAACCAGTGGCACAGGGATATCTAAGCCCCTCTTCCTGTTCCTGGGTTAGGCCCTTCGGTGCGTCCCCCCTGTCAGACAGGGAGCTGAAGAAGGACGCGGCTGCACAGGGGAGCCGAGGCCCTCCACGTCCTGTTTACACGGCACCAACAAGCCCCGGCTGCTCGCCCCCTCCACTAAAAATACCCCGGGTGGAACAAAGCTAGAACGGCAGACGGCTACTGTACAACAATGTTTGCTCAAACAATAGCAACGAGTATCGATTGCAAGTACAAACACACGGCGAGTTCGCAGGCCGCTGCTCACGAGAGTCGGTGTGAGAGACACTGCTGTTTGGACGAGGACGTCTCCTGTTCCCTCGCGGAGGAGCAAAGGCTTTCTCCTGGACCGAGCCCACTCTGATTTATCATGTCTTCTGCTAGCAGGCTGTCCGCTGATTAAGCCAGTGGAACTTTGTTTCACTCTCCTCTCTCTTTAATCTGTCTCTCAGCAAGATAAATTAGCCAGTGCCATGCTCCTTCCCTCTTTGCCTCCCTCCCTCCCTCCGTCTCTTCCTCTCCCTCTCCGCTTTCTTCTCTGTTTATCTTCTCTGTCTGTCACACATTGAGACGAGAGCAGACACATCTGCTCCTATACGCTGCTGCAGCAGGAGATAGGGCTGGGCTGCGTCCCCGGTCAGATTTGGCTAAGAGCGTCTGTGACTGAGAACGAGGGAATGAGTGTGTTTTTCCTCTCCCTGTCTCTCCCTGTCTCTCCTTGACAACATTCTGTCAAACAGTCTCCATCTCCTTGGCCGGGTTAATGCTCTTTGTTGTTGGCTAATAAATCAGCGAGTATTTATGATCCGCAATCCCTATTCTTAGTCTTTTAATGGCGACACGTTTGTGGGTGAATTAAAGCCGGGTTTTATTCACTAGGCTGTGGGCCAGAGCGAGGCCCGGGCGCCTCTGCCTGTGAATGTTTTCCCGGCTCCACTCTTGCCCGGTGGTAAATCACACTCATTGTCAGGCGGTGCTAAGTTAGTGTGCGTCATTGGGGAGAGCAGGAAGCACTGGGCATAATTCTGTCCATCAGTTAAATTTATTGTATCGGTAGCTTTGTAATCTCCACCCCATAAATGATGGGGCTGACAGACAAGAATTTAGTTTTAAGGGCAGTGTTCGTCAGGGTTTTGGCCGGACCCTATTTTCCTGCTCCCATACTGGGCCATGAAAGAAAAAATTATAAACTCTCCGTGTAACTGTATTGTTTCCAATGATTTCCCACCCCCCCCAGTTAGAACCCACACACAGTACATTTGCCAGGTTATCATTTACATGAAAGATTATAAAGAGTTCTTTATAAAAAGTCAAAAAAAGAGGGAAACCGAGAGAGAGAGACAAAGAGGAGGGAGTTCGAGGACATGACCTCGCTCTGGCATTTTATTCCAGCTGAAATGTGTGGGCCTAATACAAGGGCACTGCTGCAGCATCTGCTTTGCAGATAGTGAACTTGGCTGCCTCTCCGTGCCGGTGGATATAAATCAGACGAGGCATCTCAATGCTAAGGCCTGACTTCTAGAGGCCAACAAATCTTTAACATGAGATTAAGGCCTCAGCGGAGTCATCCATCTCTGGGTGATGGAGGAAAAATATCAGAGGACTCAATGGGCAATGTGGTTTCACTGAGAAAGGATGGATACGTGCTAGAGAGCGTGTCGTGAGCAAGGGTCTAACAATTCATTGTTCACATCATAAACTGTATGATGACTTTCCATATCAAAAACCAAGAACTAATTATTGTGGAAATGCAATTAAAATACATTACACTATAACAAACACTCAGCAATACTATAACCCCCTTCTGTTTCCTACAGTAAGGGAGCAACAAACAACTGAACTCATAAGACGCGTTATGGGTATTTTCATTTAATTGTAGTAAATGTAAATGGTGTCAGCTGCTATGTGTCGACAACAGAGAGAGCAGACCAAAGCAAAGCTGCCAATTACCCTATAAAACATGCATATCTTCCACGGGCCTCCTCTGTGGGTTTAACCTACCAAAGGCACCGGGCGGTTTACAAGATGCTCGCTCAGTGGATACGATTGTGCGACGCATCAAAGAGAACACAGGCGGCGAAGACCAAACAATGAACCATATCTCCCCGTAGCCTTTTCCAACGTGGCGCATTTACATATCAAGCCGCCGTCCCGATATGTAAACACATTCCATCAGATGCCGCCCATCGTAGCCAATGAGAGCCCCTCGTTCGCCCTTTACCTCGAACACACGGCGCAGCATTAGACAAAGGGAGAGAGGCCTGAAAGAGACGTCTCATGTCATCACCCATGAGAGATAATGGAATTGTTAAACACCCTTTATCACAGACACTCTCACGGCATCTTGCTCTCTTTTTCACTCATTCTTTGTCTCTGTGCTCTTAAAGTCTCTCTAGCCGTCTCTCTCACACACACACATACACACACACACACATACACAAACACAAAGTGCACACGGGCAAAAAAAAATTCCAGCACACTTCAGTGCGATAGCTCCTCTTCTCTTTCAGGGTTTCATCTCAATAGCTTTTTATCTGAGCACTTCAATTTGCAAGCCTAGCTGGAAGGCAGCTCCTCCTGATATGTTAATTGCAGGGTACTTAAGCGCTAAAAGATTAACATAAAACCCTTTAGAAACAAGCTAATAGTTTATGATAATTCGTGCATGGCCTTTGTCTGTCTATCATTACATTGCCTCTAGCGGTAATTTTATCAAGGGGCTGTAAAATATCATTTAAACAAGTTCACTTTCAGATAATTAATAGTACAAACTGTATTATTCAATTGAGCCACACTGGCACCATTAACAATATGGCAACTAAGCTATAATTAAAGTATTTTATTTTATTAACCTATTCATAACGTTGTGCAAATGATGACACAGAGCGTTTTTTTTCTTTTCGTTTTCCTCTCTCGCCGGAGCACCGTCACCAGGGCAATTACAGGGAGCCAGGGTTGTCTGCTTAGTTAGCCGAGCTGATTGAAGCTTTTCAATTAGCAGGTGGGTGCACGGCTGCAGCACGCCTGCCACACGGAGAGAGAGACGGCACACAAGCAGGAGAGCTGCTCACCGCCACGATGGAATCTGCTGAGCCCGCAGATCTGGATTTGTGCCGTGTGGCAGGACCGGGAGATTTGAACTGAGACAAAGGTTTTTTTCCTGGATGTGAACATGTGCCGGCTGAGATGAAAAGATTCCGGGTGAAGAAGGAGGAAAGCAGTGCTCCATCTCTTAAGCCCATCGGGGGTGCTCATTGACAGTGGGATCAAATATTACAATAAATAATCATACATTATTTATTACAATTTCCCCCAGCATCCATTAACTTTAAATTCAAAGCAGTGACCACCTGCTCCTCTCACACCACATCCATCACCACCAGAGGTTTCTGAGCATGACTCTGCAGGGTGTGTGTAGCAGCTGATGTACAAATGCTTACACAATTCATGTACACTGTGCCTCTGTGTGAATGTACAGTGTGTGTGTTTGATAGAAACATTGGTCCCTTAACATATGTGCATATGCTCGAACACACACACACACACAAATACACACACTCTCTCTCTCTCTCTCTTTCTCCCTCTCTCTCAGACACACCATCACTCTCATGAATAATACAAAACCTCCTTTCACCAAACAGCTTTTCATTCATCTGCATACCTGGAGCCTTACAAAATGATTGGACCGCCATTACCACTGGAAGAAGAAGAAGAAGAAGAAAAAAAAAAAGAGAGAGAGAGAGAAATGTTCCCCAAACAATTTGCTTCAAAATGAGACAGGAATGATTCTGTTCTTTTCAACGGCAGAGACAGGCCCTATGCATAATGATGTTAGCGTAATGGGGTGACAGATAGACTGGGAGACCATGACATTAGCATGAGAAACGCACCAGTGAGCAGCCGCTCAACTGTGGTCTCAGAGGGCCCTCAGACATACACAGTGAACATCGTTTGTCTCACAGCCCCACGAGCCTGACAAATGAAGACGCACCGCGCTTTACGCCGAGCAATATACCATTCCACTTTGGCAAACACATGACTTAATGACAGAGGGAAACCTGTCCCCGCATTATGCAGACCCACTATCTCTTGTCTTATTAGCGAGGAATAACCTCGTTCACGGTCGGATGGAAAGCAGGGGCCGTGTCGCTTCAGGAGATGTGATGGTGATACTTTGAATCAAAAGACGGGCAGGTTAGCCAAATTAAATAATGGGAAGAAATAACCAAATAAGCGTAACTAGTGCAGTGTGTGTTGTAAACGTTTGCTTGGCCTGTGGTAATGTTACACCTTTTTTACTGAAGCTATAAAAGTCATCTAGGATCAACCAGATAAAAAACTAAATTCACAGATTCTCCAGTCAATGGTTTTAACAAATTTAGATATATTTATTTAGATTTTGATTTATTACTGTTCACGTATGGCTCATATATACATTTAATTGATGACTGGTATAATTTGTTCATACATTGCATGTCGGCTATTTCTGAGTTTTGATAAGCAATCAAAACAATCATCACAGACAGACTGATTGAGAGACGTCTGTGGACTTAGTGGCTCTCTTTTGGACGGAGCCTTTTTCAATAGTTAACAAGCTGAACATAAACTGAAACCACAGCTTTACTCTGACCTACAGTAAAACCTATTTCCAAGCCTAATAAACTGAAGGCAGGCGTGACAGTCAGGTAGAGAACACCACTGCAGGACTTTATATCTTTATCGGTGGGACAAATTCACAATCTCACCTTTAGGAACTAAACTTATAGCCACCCATTTGTTTTATAGGGTGTGAAGAAGACACAGGAAGACGTTGGAAGGCCAATCAGGGCAGAGAAAAAAAGGGCTGCGCTGCTCTGAAATCTTAGAAACCAATAGTGCGGCTCTCTGTCAGAATGTGTTAAAGATAACAATATCTTTTATTAAACTGAGGAGGTATGTAAGCTAGGGGAACATATTCGCATGTTTATAAGAAGTGATATGCAACATATAACATGCTGTCAAAATCTAGATGCTGCAGACATGAGCCGCAGCCTAAAAATGGCTGAGCTGTGACAGCTCTGCCGTCCACAGCACGACACTGTGGAAGGGCGGATAACTCCTGTAAACATTTATCTTCCCCCGGGAGTGTGTGTGTCTGCCTGGTGCGGCCTGGCGACAGGAGCTTCTCTGAGGCTTTATCTGCGCCATGACAAGACAACCTGTAATATACGAGCATCTGGAGCTCCTCTTCAAACACAGCCTTATCTCACGGCAAACATTCCCCCGGGGGGGCCAGAGCGGAGGAAGAGTGGCCCGGGCCGGACCAGACCAGACCAGACCAGACCAGACCTCACACCGTCGCACAGTGTCCCACCAAGACCAGTGAGTTGAGTGCCAGGCGCGCAGGCTGGGAACGGTCCATCAAAGTGTGTGCGGGTGTGTGTTTACAGGGAGTGCTCTGTGGGATCAGCCTGGACAGCTGAGAACAACAGTGTGACATTACAGCGACGGGAATCATCTGCTCCGAGCCGCTCTTCCTTCCTGCTAATCGGGCTGGAGGTTAATGGCGTTGCACTCGAGAGAAATGGACAAGGCCCCCTCTTCATCCACTGACTTAACCATAACTGTTGATACTAGAGCTAAACACCCATCACTCACGCTGCTGTTGGAGGGAGATTTATTTCACACCAATCTTAAGATAAATAGCTGAGGCCATTACGGATCTTCCTGAGGAAACTCGAATGATATCGTGGTTCATATTATTTTTTTTTTTAAATCTTTTGTAACAACTCTGTCACATCTTCGGGTTGTTAAACAAACCACAGATCCACTCTCTCAAATAGTATCGCATAGATCCTTAAAAAACACTGCAGATTTTAAATGAGGTGCGCTGCGTGTCTTTGCCCTGAGCGAGCTTCCTCTCCACAAACTCACTCTGTTGTGGATGAGGACGAGTGTGTGAAGAGAGAGCAGCTCAGTGAGGAAGCTCCACTGCTTCCTCTGTGTTGTGCGCTCTGCTCGGACCGCTGCCTTCAGCCAGCCTATGGGGGGGTGTAGACATGCCCCTCTCTGGGGCCTGTGCATACGGCCTGTGCCTCACTTCAAAGAGAGGCCATAAGGGCACTGTATGCCCCCCCCCTGATCAAATTCAGATCCCCTCAGCTCACAGCTGATTCCTCTATGTGAGGGTGGATGTTTCAGCGTGTCTCACTTTGACTCTCTCTAGGCCCCTCTAGCTTTCATTTCAGACCGATTTCTATCCTACTGTTTTATTTTTGTTCTTTTCTTTTCGGCAGGATGGAAGCACAACCCGTGGCGTGTGTGTGGTTAAGTGTGTCTGTCCGACATCGCAGGGCAACGCTGTGCAATCTGTAAACAAAATGTCACACAAAGGCCTCAGCATGAGTCCTGGCTGAATGCAAAGCACGACATGAAACAGCAGCGTCAGGGACAAATCTACGGTGGCCCTGAGAGATCAATGCCCTGCAAAGAAAACGCATAGATAAATAAACAAAATACAAGCAAGATGAAAAAAAAAAAAAAGTCGATATAATAACACGTGTGCAGCCAATACTAAAAAACACAACTAAATACTCACAACACAAACAAATACTTACTCTACTCTTCTCATCTCATCTCATTATTATATACCAACCTGTCCATCCCTTTACTGGCTATACTCGCCCCATGCACAGACTTTACCATTACATATTCTTATATATTTGTATATTTATATATATATATATATATGTATTATTGTACTATCCACTCCAGCAGCACAAGAAGAAGAACAAGAACACTTGCCTACTGGACATGGACACAATCACATCATTGCATTACATTCCTGTATCTGTAAATATGTTCTCCATATGTGATTTATGTATGTATGTCATTGATGTGTTTAAGTGTACAAGCTCCTGGATGATCTGAATTTCCCACGGGATTAATAAAGTATCCATCTATCTATCTAACTAATAAAACAAAATAACAGAAGATTTGCTTGTTGGTGACTTGGTGACTCGTGAAGTTACTAGTTTTTGCGTAACACATTTTATCAAATTGATGAAGACCTTTTCTCCATTTGTATGTGTTTGTTCTATATGCATTGGTTTTCATAACTTGGAGTGCGTTGAGCTCTCAGGGCCACAGTAACAATCACAACAACAAGTCTGACCACCACACACCTCGTGACCACCGAAAAACACCAGGGAAACACCGGGAGGAAGAAGGAGTGTGTGAGCGAGAGGAAGTGCATTTGAAAAGGAGAGTGAATGCTGGCGAGGGGAGCCCGGCTCAGTGGCTCCGCGGCGCAGGGAGGTCTGGTCTTTACAAATCCCTTCTTTTTTGATCTCTTCATCCAGATGAAGGAACAGCGGCAGGCGGGATTATGAGGGACAATTGCGCCTTCTCCCCCCAAAACCCTGACTTGATCGGCTTTTACGTGAGTCCTAATCATTTTCAATTAGGCCCATTTTCTGACATCCCGTAATAGCTGCGGTGCTGGTCTTAAACCACCCCCCCCCCGCAGCCCTCTCCTCGCTAAACCTCTCGTTCCCAGACAGCGTGCGTGTCGTGTCTGCTGACAATCTGAATAGGCAGGAGCTGCAACTTGTTGTTAGGCCACCGAATAACAGTTTTAAGAGAGGCCTGACAATGATGATGTTATTTGGTGCTTTGATGGAATGTGCTTTTGTGTCAGTGAAGCATTGAATTAATGTTTGTTTGTTTGTTTGTTTGTGGACACCCCTGGGATCCTCCTCAGGGACCATATCTTTTGTTTTGGTATTTCCTTTTGGTGTGATAATCAATACCAAATCCAACAGGTATGAGGTCCACAAGGAATTATTGTGCAACTACGGACGTTACACGATCATATCCTCCATTAGAGCCTCTTAAGAAATAAACTGGATTTGTAGTGTCACAATGATTTCACCCCCCTCTCAGCTCCTTCACCGGGTGCATAATTCCACTCAAACTTTGCCGCCCGGTGTCTCCTGAGGGATCTCGAGGACTTTGACTGAGACGGACAGCACCATTAGCGGCCTCTGGACCAGCTCCCAAACCCTGACAACCAGTCACAGCTGGCAAAGGCAGACAGAGGAGTGGGCCCTCCTTTTCCTTCAGTTTAGCCAGGGAGAGGTGAAACAAACGTCCATCACTTACTCACTCAGTACGCAGCGGGGCGGCTGGCTGCTTCTGAGGATGGACAAGCAACGGATGGAGAGACGGAGGGAAAGTGCCACTCAGTCGGAAGTGACACGAAAACTTAACAGACTTGGGAAGACGATGCGTGAATACAGAAAAAGATTAAAAAAAACAAGAACTGATTTTTAATTTGGGGTAAAATCCTCAGTTTTCAAATAGTATGTGCAATGCAACCGGGACAAGGCAATTTAAGAAGGAAAACTTAATTGAAAGAAGGGGAAATATTTTAAATGATTTAATGTTTATAATTAATGTACCTATGAGATGCTTATACTGTTCGGCATTACATCATGGAATAACAGTGCTTGTATTAATCGAGTGGATTTAATATACCATAAACACTGAGTATACTGCACTCCACACCATTATCTTATTAAATAGTTATTTATTATGACTGGTGCATTGTTGGTTTTAAACCGGCCTGTCTGGAACTGGCTGTTTTCTTGGCCTGTGGTAACACTGGTTGAAGCTTTACTTTCCGAAACTGTCAAAGTGACCTGCAGTAATTGAGCCAGAGCAAGTAAATACCGGCAACACGCCCATTTTAACTAGAACTTGCACCTGCCCCCACTCCTGCGCTTTTATATTTTCTATCACTTTCTTTCTATTTTTTACATTTAATTTCCTTTTCTTTTAAATGTCATTTTGACATGTTCTTATGTTTCTTAAAGTCCGTTCTCTGCTTATGTGACTTACATGTTAACACGTTGTATGTAAAGCACTTACAAGCTGTATAGGTGCTATACATTAAACGTTTATTAATATGAAATATTTTTATTATCATTAATAAAACAGATCATAACCTAGCATAGCTTTCTTATGTCAAAACTTACTCAGCTCTTACTTAAACTCTCCAGTTAGGACCATAGTCGACACTACAGGTCTTTATCACTCACACACACACACACGCACGCACAGACACACACATCGATCTAGTCACTTTAGCATCATGTCTGTCTGTCAGTGGCTGTCTGTCATTATCAGCTTTGATAATGTCTAACAGTGTCTTCAATAAAGAGGCCTAACAGGACGAGTTTGTTTCCCCAGCTCCCTGCAGCTCATTGGCTGGTGCCTCCACTTCTAATCACCTTTCATTACCGCCTTTCTGATCCCCAGCTTTTCTTTGTACCTCACACTCCATCGTCTTTATTTTCTGCTCTAATTGCATGTGAGAGATGCCCCCTTTGATTCTGCCTCCCTGCCAAAGTGCTATCAGGAAGAGAGTGTCGAAAAGTGTCATGTGCGTCTGTCTGCTTTGAGGCTGAGGGAGCCGCTGAGGACAGACCCGCCTCTCCCAGAGATATGACGTATCTATCACCGGCTCGGAGGACTTCAGCGCTGTCTGTCAACATAATGGCAAAGGGTAGGGGGTAACGGGATTGGAGAGGGGAGGGGTGAAAGGAGATAGCTGCTTTGAATCGCACACTCTCAGTTGTGTGTCGTGTTTTCAGAGAAATGCGACCACGGTGCACCGGCCTCGTCAGGCACGGCTTGTTTTTGCCCACTCTCTTTTCATTCTTGTCTAAAACCGCAAAAGAACACGGACTTCTCTTCCATTTTTTCCCCCTTTTCTTATTTCAAATGTCATCATTTGTTGCTGTTCAGTGGAGGTTGTGTACCCAGCATGTTAGGCTTGTTCACTGTCAGCGTTTAACCTTTTCAATGTGATGTCTCCGAGACCTTTGGTGGCCACTGTACGGTTGTAGAAAGGCTTATTGTCTGTGGACTTTATATTCCTGCGCGGTTCCTCTGCAAAAGAGACTCATTAAATACACACGTTCCCCCCCCCCCGAAGCAAGAAAATACTCCACACGAGGCACAATTAGATAATTCTGTGGCTCGGCCTTTGAAGAGGCATCGCTCTAACAAGGCTCTTATTTTGGTAACAAATTCATGGAAGGACTCTTGAGTGGCCTGATATCTGCTCATTGTTGAGCCAGTGTTCCGGGATGGGGAGACATGAGCAAGAGAGACACGGGGAGACCTCACTCTGACAGAATCTAATCAAGAGTTGTCCTAACATATTACAACTGACTTAAGCTCTATCTTCCCTCCTGGTTAAGTCTCACTCACTCAGAATCAAAATAACCGGGAAGACCGAGACAAGGGGAGAAAGCGAGACAGAGAGGGAAGATTAGGAGATGGTGAGGGGAAAAAAAAGAAAATACACACACACACACACACACACACATCCCTGTCCGACTGAAATGGAAAACTACTTCCGGCTCCAATTTCGGCATATAACCGGGCAAGCTGCGGAGAGATAAATGAGCTCTTCAGCACCAAGAGGAAACTGACTCTTTATCTGGCACGCCACTATTTACTGACATTAAGAATGATAATATCAATCAGCAGGCTGTCAGCAACCCAAGTGGGCTGTGCGGGGAACAAAGGTGCCACTGTCTCTCTTTTGATATGTTTACAGGGAGACGTTGATGTACCTGCCATTCAGGTGCAAATAATGTCATCACCGTGCACCCGGATCAGGGCCGGCTGCTCCACCTTCGTGATGAGTGCACCTGCCCAGGGCCCTTCCCCAGAGCCGGTGTTCAGAGCCAGGAAACATAAAGCTGACGGGTTAATGAGCTCGCAATCAACACGACGAGAGGAGCAGCGGAGCACCGGCGTGTCTGCACTCCTCGTCTCCCCCGTGAAATATAGCTGTGGGTAACAGATTTTTTTTTCTAGCGTTAGCGGTGATGAGCCGGAGAAAGCACATGGCAGCGGCATCAGGGAAGCGTCTGTGTAATTACTTTTGGCCATCTTTCAAACCTTCCCCTCTCAGGAGAGAGATGTGTGACAACATGTGACAAGAAAGCCAACAGGCTTTCCATACAGAATAATGGAATCCATCATCACTGAGGCAGACACACCTGTCTGGCTTTGAGAACAATGCCACACTGCCTATTTATTAGGTGCCAGAAAAGTTTATGTTTGTTCGGTGACAGTGACAGCAACTTGATCCTTTTCATTTTTTTCGGAAGGGGGATCTCAAGCTTCGGGAAACGGAGGGAGGAGGGGAAAGTCTGACTCACACATTCTCTTCTCTCGGTGGTGCACACTGACTTCTCTTTCTTCCTGATAGCTGTCTGCTAAGGAGTCAGAAGACAAATAACAAAGACTGTCATTCTCCAGGAGGCTCTCACTAATTCTTTTCTCCCCCACCAACACAAAAAAAGATACATGCCATATCCTTCTGACACCTCCAAGTCCTGCACCATCTCAATCTCCCCTGGATTTGCCAGATATGGAATTGCGTAGCAAAGCAGGGAGCGATTTTAATTATTCATGCTACCTGATATCTGTATCCAGCACGAACATACTTAATAATAAGAAATCTGATTTTGTGACTGGCAGAATCCACCAGAACCATTTCATGCTAAATTTGACTTTTTTAAATTTATATGATACAGAATTATGCCAGTAGTTTTGCTTCAAACTTGAAAATACCTGATAGTTGTTTTTCATACTTTTTATTCCTTTTTATTCATCATTGAATTTTATACTGGGGTAAAAAAAATTGTTGAAAAAGGACAAAGGTTGTGACCTCTCACAAACTTTAAAGGTAAAAATGTACTTTTAAGATGAAGGAACCTCGATTGAGCCGTACAGTGTGCTGTCGCTGCTCACTGTGCTCTCAGTTCAATCTGACTGTCAGGCAGCCGTGTTGACGGAACAGCACTGGCTGTCATCTTAACAGTTAATAATTAGGCTTCCTCCTGCCACTAAACCGAGTGCCAGGGTGACAAAAGCCAGTGGCAACTGAGGTGGCGGCTTGGCTGCCACGTTATAAATAGTCTGACCGGATGATTAATGAGAGGGGCCGCCGAGCTAAAGCAGCAATCTCGCACGCAGACAAAAGGCTGCCCGCACAGCTGCCTGTGCACAAAAAAAATTAAACAAAACACAACAAGACAAGCCCTGTCCCCGGATAGGGAACAATAATTGAGGCAGAGTGGCAGGGAAAGTGGAAACATGCCAAGCAAATCAATGATTGAATTTCGACCGGCAGCTTATGAAGACTTTATTTAACCTCCAAGCGCTTTAGGGGGGGATCCTCATTAACATTTTGACACACTCAGTTGAATGGCGAGGTCAGGCAGGTTCAGAGGAGACGAGCAAATTCTGTCTGCACGACAGAGCTGGAATTTCTGCCCATGTATAAGCCACGCCAAAATCTAATTTGTTTAGAAGAGACATTTAGTTTCCAAACAAAGGCTGGCGGAGGAAAGTTTCAATGACAGCACAGGGGCCTTTCCACACGTCCCCAGATCCACATCCTGGGAAGGACCGATTTGTTTTTATATAACACTGTTTTAAAAGGCAAGTTTTGTTGTTAGCATTACTGGCCTAAGTTATATTCAATAGTAACTTTACAAAGTTTGACATCCATCTGTTAAGGTCGTGACATTTCTTCTGTTCTACGTTTCACTTCTGAGATTTTTCGACAGTGAGTCACATTCTCCTCGCTGCTTCCATCACCCACCTTTCTGCCACTCCACAGTAACGTGGGCCGAGCGTTTCCACTGTTAATGTCACCCTTTACCATTTTCAAATTATACTCATCAAAGCCGACGTATCACACCAATCAAAGGATGACAGCGAGTGGCGAACAACAGCGACGGTATAGTGACAAATGTCTGTTTTTCCCTCCGGAGGGACAAACAAACATGGATGCTCTATACTGCTTCAGGTCAACAATTACCTTGAATATTTGGATGTACGGCTGCACCGAGCAGGTTTTTCTTTCCTCCCCGTTTGATGGGCCTCATTCTTCCCCTCCACTTTGCTGTGCTCAGCTGGCGAGGCTCTCAGTCGTCACAACATCTCCTTTTAATGCCCCTGACAGGGGGTTATTTGCTCCCATATATGTTTTCTCTCCAATTACACCATGGCAGGCTGGAGGCTGCCAAGCCACGCCGCTGAGATGCTGATGGTCACCTCTTTGACTAGTCCTTCCTGCCTCCTGCACTATATTTTTCATCTTTTTTAGATTCTATTAGAGAGAAGGACTCTCTCATTTGTCCGCCCTTGGCCCAAAGTGTTGTTTAACACCTGACAAGCATCAGCACCACAATGTCAACCACTATCTGGCGAGAAAGGTAACATTGGACATCTGTTCTCTGTCTGGTTGTCTATCTAAGAGGAATATGGCGTGAGCATTTTAGAATATCAGTATAGAAATAAGATTCAGATACACCAATGAGGAAATAACTGTCTAAAGCAGCTGCTGTAGCCGAAGCAGTCACGGGGGATTGAATTACCACAAACACACTTTCTAAATTATCTCAAAACATTTCAAATTGAATATCCAATGAAAAGCAAAACACTAATCGCCAAGACACATTAATTAGAATAATTTGCTTGACTCTTTGTGGCTGTTTACAACAATCAGGCTGATCAAAGACAAAGTAAAATGATACCAAGGGACTGATTTCTCAAATATAGAGCATGCAAACCCTGTGAATCAATAGAGCAAAACAGACAGCATGTGTGAGTCTAGCTTTAAGCTAAGTGGGAAGCCAAATGCAAAAAGCTGCCACTGATACCACAATGAAAAATGCATGATTTCAGAGAGAGAGCGCTTTTATCTACGAGGCAAGATCAATAGTGGGAAGGGGTTATGGAATCAAAGTTGTTTTGCTGGTGCAGTAGTTAACTGACACTCTTAAAAACATCTGAACACAATTTGCGAGAACAAAGCGCGCTAAAAAGACAACTGGAGGAGAGTGAGGTGAAGTACCGTGGGTTGATAAACTTTATTTTCACACTCAAGGCAGCGAATTCAAACACTGAGCGTACAGGGCCACAGAGTCGGATTCGTTTACCGCTGACGGTGCTTGAACAACAGAAAAAATTAAAATTGCAATCCTTACAACATCAATTTCTAAATCCAGACACTACATTTGACCCTCTAATAATCCACGTAATTATTGTTCTACCGACAAATCAATTTAACACAATTGCAGGTCCTAGCTTGTGCCCTAAATACAAAATATAAAACATACATGGGTTCGTTCCAAAATAAATTGTGCTCTTACACTCGACTAAAATAAATCCTCAGGCCCACCCTCACTTAACATCCCACCATTGATTTCAACACGGTGCTGACAGTGCTAATTATTCTGTAACTCGCGCCTCGCCTCTGTCCTGACCTTCGCCCCCCGTGAGTGGACGGAGGAAGAGCCGGTAGCTTTCACCAGAGGCTCGGGCCTGTCTGCTCCGAGAATGTCACAGGAGATAGATGAGAGAACAGGAGGAAGATAGAGAGAGGGAGAGAGGGAGAGAAAAGAGAAGGGGTCACAGAGGAGGAAGATAGAGACACAAGAGAGCGAGACAGACCAGAGAGAGAGACACAAAGAGACGGGGGGGGGGGGGGGGGGACCTGGTGAGAAGGCGAACAGATAGCAATCTGAGTTTCTTCACTCCGCGCCGCGGCTAACAGCTAGCAGCTACCCTGTCACCGCTGCCTAAACAAGCCCAGCGGTTTCATCTCCATATACACAACGCGGCACTCTGTCTTTTCTTCTGATGGAGATCAGATGTATAAATTATGAGCAGCTGACAAAGTCTACTCCAGCGCCGCCGGCGTCTCATCAATCACTAGCCTGTGTGTCAGCAGGTAACTGACGTGGCCCCTGGAGGCACAGCCCCCTCTTTACGTGTGGGTTTGTTCGTGTGCAAAAGTGTGTGTTTGCAACCGTGCAATTGGGGCTTTTGTACATGTCAGAGAACTGTGCCTGTGTGCAGGGGCGCCGAAAAGGGGGGGTAAAGGAGACGGATTCTAGGGGCCCATGATGGAGGGGGGCCCAGAGAGGCCCCTAATGATGATGAAATTATAATACAGAAAAAATAATGACACTAAGTTATTAACTAACATATAATCACACATGTTTTATTTTCCATGACCTGGTAACAATTCCTTTATTTGTTTTGGAAGCATCAACCCCTGCAGGGCCCCCCCTTCCCCCCCTCTATTTACGTAAAATGGTTCAGTCCGACTGGATCAGCTGCAGCCGGTAGTGCACCAGCGATTTGTCACAGACAGCGCCACAGCGGGCAAAGCGGAGGAGACAGCAGTATGCCTCAAAAATCAGGCAGCCAAAAAAGAAAGGAAAATAAATTAAGAGAGGAGAAGGAGTTGAAGGGTCGACAATATGTCACCCAGTATTTCCAAAAAAAAGGTGGGTTTGTTGTGGTGGAAAGTTATGGATATTAACTTTGTCCCTGTCTGTGGTCTATAAGCTAGCTCACTTTTCTCACCATGTTAGCTCAAGAAAACTCTGGATTTTTACATTTTACTGCTATATTAGTTAAATAATCAATCCAGTCAAACATTTATCAAGCTGTTCTTATTCAATAATAGTTGATCTCCCCTCTGTCAAAATGATGCCTCATTCTGAACAGAGTCAAGTGCACCAGAAGCTGCAGCAGCTGTCTGTCAGCCCCCAACTCCCCCTGCCCCTGAATCAGCCCCAGTGCCCCCACATGAGGAAGGAGGTGAGCAGCTGTGTGTGTTGAAATAATAATAATAATAATAATACATAATATAATACAAAATATAATACATTTTACTACAGTCTCAAAACAATACAAAGATGAAGGTAATTCATTAATTAAAATGAATTAAATAAAAGGCATTTTGAACAATTTTAATGGTTTAAAAAGCATAAACCCTTTTAAAAAATGAAACAGAAGACGTGCAGTAAGAACAGAGGAGAACATCTGTGGTGTGTGCAGCAGACTGGGGTGACTGCTCTCAGTCCAATCAGAGAAGTTTACATGTTGGTGACTATGCTATTACAAATAGTTATATTATAGGAAATCCTATATAATTAATGTATGTCATGTACACTCTACAGAGCAAGGTCCAGGACCCTCTTCTGGTTTGTCAGGGAGGGATGTGGAGGAAGTGGAGGAAGAGATGGAAGAGGGTACAGATGACAGTGAGAGTTCAGTAAACTAAAAATGATAAAAAACTATTTGAGGTCCACAATGTCTCAGGAAAGACTTTGCAGTCTTGCCATGCTGTCAATTGAGAGTCAGTTGGCTAGAAAGCTGGACTTCAAAGACCTGATAAGTGATTTTGCACATGAGAAGGCTCGGCGTTGGGCTTTTGGTGAGAAGAGTTGAGCAAGGACCAGTGATTGAAAGGTTGCAAAAGGAAGCTTGACTCAGTCGGCAACGTTATATTATATATATATTTGCCATTCTTTCATATATTAAGTTCTACTTAAATGATGAGAAATCATATATGGCCATTTTGTATTCTGATGGCGTTTTTGTTTTTGCTGAGATTTTTTTCTCTCCACTGATTATAATTGCTATTTTTTCATGGAAGAGTTTATTTCCAATTTAAGAATCAGTGGTGCAGCAAATAAATGACTCAAAATTAATTCCATTGTATTCAGAGTGCTCAGTTCTTCCCCTACTGTACATGTCAACTGTCATGCTGTTCTTCTTTCACAAATAATGATAGTCAAAAATACCATTAAAATGCATAATTGTATGTAAAATAGCATCAAAAAATTTTGCCGCTGTGTTGGGGGCCCTGTAAAGGTTCTTTTCATGGGGCCCAAAATCCCTAGCGGCGCCCCTGCCTGTGTGTGTGTGTGTGTGTGTGTGTGTGTGTGTGTGTGTGTGTGTGTGTGTGTGTGTGTGTGTGTGTGTGTGTGTGTGTGTGTGTGTGTGTGTGTGTGCATGTGCCATGTGAGGAGGTTGTGTGAACAGCTGATTCGGACTCAACTCCTTGCTGAAAGAGACAAAAAAGATGAAGGAATACACACAACTTGCACAAAGGTGAACACATATACGTGTGAACATATATACGGGTTGTAAATATAAAGTTATGTGCTGAAGTGAAAAAGTAAATGGAGAGAGGTTGAATCACCGAAATTAGCTACAGAAAAACCTTGAAACTGGGAAGCAACTCACTGGGTGGAGCGCTGGATGCCCTAGAAAGCCAGTGGTGGACCACCCACTGTGATTATTGGTATTCAAAATTTTTCCATGAACCTCAGTTTCCCCGCGTCGTCAAACCCCGCTCTTGGCCTTCGCTCCTGACAGACATAGATGCAAAGAAACCACTGAGTTCCTATTTATTTCCCAGATATTATGAACGGGAAATCTTGAGCGTTTAACAGATCATTGCTCAAGTAAGCAACATAATTACACCGTGTGTCGGCAGAACCGGCGTAATTACAAGCTCCGAGTTGTCAGTGTCTGATTTCACATCGCTCCCGATTACAGGCCAGTCACGGTCTCCTCGTGTTTACCAGAATTGAGGCCTAATTTCATTGCAGTGATTACAAGCTGCACTGTCCAAACAGAGCAGATTACATCAGGATTACACAGTGTTGATGAAAATATGAGAAACAGCACATGATGATTTTGTTGTTTATTTCTGACACCCCTGTGATGATTATAAAAAGAGGGCCTTTTCAGTTAACACTCGTTTTTTTTCATTCAAGGACTGTTTATGTGCGGATAAAAAAAATTCCACATTGCATTCAACGAAACATGAATTCCTCCAGGACTGGGCCGGTATATAAACTCAAACCACATCGCGGCAAAATTACACAATGTTTGTGTACACGGCCCAAAGCAGGTAGCGTTTGCTCGCGCACATCGTATCGATCGGCTGTCTTGAAGTGGAGTTCAAGAGGGAGAGAGAGCGAGGCAGAAGATTTTGACTCCCCACGGGGACAGGAGAAAGCAGCTCGTCTCGGCACCAAAGAGAAGGAGGGCTGTCATGTTCCGTGTGATGAGCTGAAAGACTGGAGGCGGCCTGGAGCGGCGGGGTTTTTCTTCCCCCCGTAAACAAACCTCCAAAAACAAACAGTTCCACCCCACGGAGAAGGAGATGGGACGGCGAGACAAGAGGGAAGGGCAGACAGGTGTCGGGAAAGAATGACATCCGTGACAGAGGCCACTCGGAGGGAAGCTGGAGGAGATGAGAGGAAGCGCTGGAGACAAGGGGGCTTTCATGAAAGACGCGTCAGCCTCGCTGTCTCTCCGTCTTTCTGTCCTGCTGGTTTGGATTTTTAGGCTAGGACTTCGTATTTTGATTACCCACCGATATCTCATGAATTATGTACCGTACACCATTAGCATTAGCTAGAGCCAACGCGGGTATCAATGATACCATTGTTTCATCGGGGGGGGGGGGGGGGGGGGGTCAAGTCCTGAGACACATTATCTTTGAAAAACCCTTCTGGAGAGAGAGAAAGAAGATGTCTGGAATTCAGCTGACAAAAGCACTCAGTCGTCCTGAAATCTGATGAGTCTGACAGGATGTGAGCCCATCGGATCCACGGCCGTCTCAGTACTCCCTCACAGGCACGAGGAGACAGGATGGACAGGCTGCTCCTCACCGGGCTTTTAGCACAGGTGTGATGAAAGCCGGGCTGCGGCGGCTCGGCCCACCTCTCGGATTACCCCGAACACGTCTGGTGACGGACGCTGCCAGTTGGCAGGATAAAAGCTGGGAAGTGATGCCCGTTGTGCCCCATCCATCTGCCTGTTGCATGGTTCCAGCGTATCAGGTGACCCCCGGGGGGATACCCATTACCATATCATGTTACATGTCTGGGCTACGGGTTCACGGTTGTAGGTCTAAAGATAAAGGATAGATCTTACAGCATGGAACAAAATGGGTTGGTGCTACAAGGTCAACACTGTCAGTTTGACTGTGGACATCTCCGGCTCCTCCGGGAGCTGTTTATCTCTGTGAGGTAACAGAGAACAGGGCGGACAGACAAACAGTAATGAAGAGAAACACAGAGCCATTGTCTGTCAGACAAGCTTTGTTTGCCACCCACCACCGCAGAACATGTACTTCCTGTATTCACTTAATCAGACTTGATGAAATGACAAAGCTTTGTTCCACACTGCCTGGAGAAGTTATCCTTGAAATGAAATATGTGTTGCTAATCATGACTTACAGTACATCTCACAGGATATCTTATTACAGACCTTTACAGCTCACTGGCTCCGATTCAATTCCTTAAGTATGGTACAGTACATGGAAGTCAGACCCTATTCGAAAGGAGAGGCATTATGAATCTGTCAGCTTGCCAGTTGCAAATAGAAAATGACTGAAACTCCCGGAGGTTACAGGACCTTGGATACCCATGAAAGATGCAAATAATTTGACTTGGAAAATGTGAAATAAAGAAATGTCAGGTAGATACAAAATGTAGGAACTCTGTACTCTTTGTTTGAGCATGTAAAGGACTCGGAGGATTGAGGTTTGCATCTTCAGTGAGCTTTCATGTGCACGATAAAACCCAGAGAAAATGGTAAATTCTTTACAGACTGACACACTGTGGCATTAAGAGTCTCTGCCCACTTCACTGCCCATTCATGCCCCCGCTGTCCAGTGCCAATCCTTCACAGCTCTCTCCAGCATGAATGTCAGAAGAATGCCGCCTGAGTGTCACTTGACCCCGCCGACCCCGCCACGACCTCCAGTGAACCCTGGGTGGCCCTCACGCTTTCACATATTCCCACTGCTGAACAACAATGTGTCCTCCACCTCGTCTGTCTCAGCGTTGTCCAATTCTCCCATCACCCTGCTAATCACCCTGCTCCTCTCATCCCTTTTTCCACACCTCTATTCAAAAGAGAGGAAAAAAAGAAGCCTCTCCACCAGTGGAGAACACGGACGAGTAATGAGCTGGATTTCAGGCTGTGGTCGTCTGGGAAAGGAAAGTGTTTGTGAAATGGAGAGTGGGAGCGAGTGTGTGGATTCTGGAGAGATGTGATGTATTAGTGTAGGGGACACTTCAAACTTACACATAAAAGAGAACAGCTAAACAACTAATGACTAATTCCTCAAACTTTGGAAAGAATATGTCGTGAACTAGTTTCTCAGCTACACAATGTATATGTTTGTCCTCATTTGAAGTGCTGTGTCAAATGTGGTTTAATTTAAATATGTTACAATATGTTCAAAATAATAAAATATAAGTTACAGGTGACCAGTGTTCTGTAGATGTCAGTTGGGGCGGGGCACTGTTACGTCAGCCGGAGGACCGAGTTGAACACGTCTTCTTCTACGTGGCCGGATTATTTGACATTCACGTGCTGATCTTGATCATGCCAACGAGATTCATTCATAGAATCACTTCCCCCTTTATCAAGTTGTCTTCAAAGTATAAGCACAATGTCTGCTTTGTTTCTGTAAGGCTTGAGTGCTGAATTACCGAGCTTTTATTTTGAAAGGTTGTGAACTTGCAACATATATGAAAAGATAAGAGAAGTTAAGTAACTCATTCATACTTGAGAAACCACACATGTGAATAATAATTAAAGTAATTTGGTTTAATTTTGTGAAAAACATTGACTATAACTTTTCCCAGATAAACCAGGTAGGATGAAGTTAACATTTTCTCACTTCACTCTCATCCAAAGACTGTTTATTAAAAGATCTGCACACAAGCAATAATAATGTGACAGTATATTGTAGAACTGTTTGAGGAGGACTCACTGATGACGAGGATTAGTAGTTGTAGGATGAGAAGGGCCACGCATTATAAAGAATGAGACAGAAGATTGATTTTGTTAGACTTTGTTAAACTCTTGACTTATCCTACATTCCAGTCCGGTCACAGTAAAGCCAAAGAGCTCAACGCTCTGTAAAACAAACACAGTTTCACCATCAGACGTCCCGGAGCAGTTTTCTCTGAACATTAAGTGACTTCCTGAGGCTAGGTGCGTGTGGCTCTGACATTATTGAGACTGTACGTTCCCGCTCCGTCACTCAGCTGGCGGCTCCTGACAGGTTAAGCTCTTAATGCACCACATCGGACTTGTTAATCCAATCCTGTCTCTCGGGTGGAGAGGTCACCCGGCGAGGCCTGGCTTCCCTCAACCTACAGTATTCCTTCCGCCCTTAGCCTCCAACCTAAACATGCTCCAGCCCTGCATCATTGCCCCCCCCCCCCCCCCCCCCCCCCCCCGCGCCCCCCAGCCGTCTATACCCACATGCATGCATAAGTCGGAGGTGTCAAGACTACCTGTCTCACCAGCACCCCCCCTTGCCTGACCTGCGGATAGCCCTCAGGGATATTAATTATAGAGTAGTCTGACTTGTTGAGAAGAGAGAGACAGACAGACAGAGAGAGAGAGAGAGAGAGAGAGAGAGAGAGAGTGTGAGCGAGCGAGCGAGGCAGAGCGACACGGGGAGTGAGAGACAGAGAGAGGGAGCAGGAAAAAAGATAAATGCAGAGATGTTGTTACAGAAGCTGTCACCTCCTAATCATGTCATCCCGCTGTACAGAGGTGATGCTGAGGCTTCACTCGATCAGGTTTCCCATTCATCACCGGAGCTGGATGGCGGCGGAGGTGTTGGAGGACGAGGGGAATAACTATCGACTTCCCACAGAGTTCAAATTTTAAACTAACGTCCTAACCCGACTGTTAGAAGCACAAAATACATCTTAAAATGTTTAAAGAAAGACTTTTACGTTTATGCATAAGTGTCTCTCTCCAATGTGGATCTCAGACTGTCCCTGCCATGGAATTTTTGAATATCCATTGGTTATTCCTGTCATCGTGTACAGGCGATGGGTCCGTCTGTTTACATAACACAAAGATGAAATATTACGGTGCCACTTAAAAAAAAAGCACACAAACCAACCCAGTGTTCACTACTGAGCCAGTAGGCGACAATATGACATTTCTCTATGTGTTTTAAAGATGTCGTGCGGGCAGCCACGTTGTCTGTTCGAGCCCGAGCTGCCACCACATGATCAGAGCAATCTGTCCAAACAAACGGGAGCTTCCATCGTGCATTACCGCGTTAGATTAGACGACTCGCGGTCACTTGATTCCCCACCGTCTCGACAGCTCCGGTTTCTAATGGCCCCCCGAGTTGGGATTTCACAAAACGCAAAAACAGGGAGAGGTCAACGCGTTTGAAGGTTAGCCCTGTCGGGGGAATCAAAATAAATAACATTCAGGTGAGCTATTCTCTGTCAGCCGAGCGTCTTAATGATGCCAAGTTAACACATACTAAATAACAGTGTCTCCCTGCGCACTGACAGCCTCAGAAATAATTGACCAGCGTGCTCCAAGCTGAGACGCAGTAGACAGAGAATTCAATCCAGCAGCTGACAGATCCCATTGAGCATGTCACTAGATTTAGCATTATACACAAAGCAATGTCAGGTCAGGGATGCGGCCTCCTGCTAGTTATTTGCGATTGCATCTCTGAGGGCAAATTACCTGGTTCTCCATAATACGGTCTAGTTAACTAATTTCGTGACGGCGGCAACGTCTCATAAAAAAAAAAAAAACTCTCCGATTTACCGCCTGTCAAAAACATGACAGACTTTTTTCTCCCCACCTCCTTTTTCTTTCTCCCTCCTTTTCTCCTAATGCTTGGCAGCCTCTCAACTATAGAGCTCATATTCAATATCCTCTCTCGGTGTGTCGAGGACATCTCTAATTCCAGACAAAGACGTACTGCTGAAAATGAACACACACACACAAAAAAAAAAGAAATATAACCTTATTATGTTTGAAGGCTACCAGCAGTGTGTCATTTCATCCACAAGTTCCCATGACTGCTGGGGGGGGGGGGGAGGTTGTAAACCGATGTAACATAGTTCTGAAGCTTTTAGCGAGGAAACAGTGAAATCCATTATCCCGCCGACCTCTGCGCACACACACACACACACACAATATACAAAGTACAATGTGCGGTGTCCTGTCATGTTGTTGTTATACACGTGTAAATCATTCACTTTCTGTCAGCGACGAGGCTCCCGACAACAGAACCTCACCTCAGCGACCGGGTCACGGAGGAACTCGATCCCACCGCAGACAAAGCATAGTTTTACCTGCGAGAGCTCGGCCTGCCACTGATAGCAACAAAGATGACAAAAGCTCAGTGAGGGTGTGAAGACTGCCTTGAAGCTATGCGGTGCAGGGGGGGGGGGGGGGGGCAATACAGGCACGTAGAATGCCCCCCCCACACACACAACCCCATGGAGTGTCTGTTTTAAAGTTCACAATGCAGCACCGAGGTCTGCCTTCCCTTTCTTTTTCTCGCCGTCTCTGTTTTGTTTTTTTTGTACGTGCTCCCATTCAGCCAGACGGTGTGGCCTATCATCGGCGCGACAATGACAGTAGGTGGAAGCGCCGGCTTTCATTACACAAAGTATAAATAGTGTAATCTATCAGCCCAGCCAATCAGGATGATTGATTATGGGCTGTCAGGGAGGAGAGTGACACATTAGAAAAGTTTGGTTAACAATGCCTGTAGCCGGTGCGGGGCGGCTGCCACCCGGCCCAGTGATTAATGTGTTGTCAGCTTGTAATCCCACACCCACGCTTAATGAGGCAAGAATTTATCATCTCGGCAGAGTGGCAGATGTCAGGGGGAGAGGAATCCAAGTGGCTGGAAACAATACACTTTTTCTAGCTTGTGCTTGACATGTCTGACAAGCTCTAAAAACCACAAAGAAGGCCTGTGTAAGCACAAACTTCAGCGGAGTGACTTTCAGCTCCGTGTGCCCCCGTCCTCTGTTCAACGCTCTGAAAGTCGCTGCCGCTGAAAGAAGACTCCCTCTCCATTAACACGGGGCCGGAGAACAGACACCACTGGAATAAAGGAATAAAGCCCCAATGAGCCCAATGGGGGGGGAGAAGTCCGGTGCCACCCTGTTGGTGCATATTTAACGGTGAAAACATTTGCGCTCTCACACAAATTAACTCAAACTTTCAATTTGGTCCCTATGGTGACTCCCACACGGACCATATCCTCCACATCCAGCTCAGATTAGAGGCTCTAGCTCTCATTAACTTCTCTCAATAGCACGGCAACATCTGCATGTCATAAACAACAACAACAACTTTACTCTGAATTATCTGATAAAAATCGGAACCGGGTTTAAAGCCAGGCGGCCCTCCGGTGGGTGCAACGTGACAATCAACTTCAAAGTGAGAGAATAAGTGCGGGTGGTGAAATAGTGATTAATGTGCGCTGTCAACATCAACTAAAAGAGACAGGCTGAGGAATAACTGATCTCTTTGAGAGATTTCAAGTTTGGCACAATTCTGAGGGAACACCCAGTGGGGTAGGAGGTGGAAGAAAGAGAGATGGATTTCTCTCTCTTCTTTTTTTTTTTTTCTTTCTCCAGAGCAACAGAAAACACCAAGCCAGCTGTCTCTCATTAGACTATCAGCATCTTCCTGTCACCAAACAGACCAACAGGGAGGATTAGCTCTGATTGGACTGATAGGCCAACGCTCAGGGATCCTGCAGTCTGTAATAGCTAAAAGCATCATTTGATAAGAAGTGTAATTGAAGGGATGCCTTAGTGGCTGTAATTCTGCAGTGCTTGCAGGGGGGGGGGGGGGGGTTGCGGGGGTTGTGCAACACATTGGCATGTAATGAAAGAAGGCTCAGTTTTACAGGCCTTGCGTGTGCAGAATTTACTTTACATATGTCCAAAGAATTATGTGTTCAATGATCCTAGAAGGAGGAAGTGTGTTATTTCCCCGTAGCTTTCAGTGTCTAAATGGAACTTTGAAACTAAAAAAAAAAAATTGGCCCGTCGCAAAGGCAAATAAAGGATCTAGCTGGAACGTTATGTGTAAAAAGCAGAAAGGGGCTTTGTAGCCTGCCAATCCCAGGCACTCAATATTATGACGCTCATAAAAAACTTAACAAAGGCTTACATTTTAAAGATGAAGAGGAGGAAAAGTTACGCGAGCGATTGCACGATTTGTCAGAGTTTATGAAAACTTTATGTCAAAAATGGGGGAGAGGGAGACGTCTCATTATTGCCGGCCGGCCCTGGCCTGTTTTCTGACAGGCCTCAAACTCCACCGCTGAACACACGAGAGACGGCGAGACAACAAATGCCTCGCCGCAGAGGCGCTGCGTCTCCGTGCAGGACGCCAGCAGGAAGGGAGGAAAACCAGTTAACACAACGCCCGCCACTTCAGCCTCAGTCTCATAAAAGCCCTTACGAAAACACGCTTGTTTTTTATGCACCGCTTGGCTCCCCCCCCCCACCACCCCTTCTCCAAATAATAATAATAATACATCTATCATTTTTGGCTTGTAAGAGTGACATGACACTCAGGTCACGCACCCCGTGTCTCCGGGCTTTGAAAGAGGCAATAAATCAATCTTGGCACTATTACTTACAATTAATTGTGCTTTAAAGTTTTACAATGTGTTTATGATATGCACGGCCCGGGTTGATTTATGTGGACAGTGTGAGTCACTCCCACTTAATTGCTGTTGTTTTCCTGGCTTATAACCCCCGTGTGACCTGTCGGTTAAAAGCTGCCAGAGCAATCAGAACTGGGCCTGTTGCGCTGGTGGGAGCACCGAACCGACTCACACTTCAGCAGCCGTTTACCGACAAACACACACACACACACGGAGGCCTGCATGACTCACACAGACACCGACAGACACTCAAACACACACGCACATACCTGAGAGAACACGTGGCTCTCCCCTGGAAATATCTGACACAGGCACAACGTGTACTTCATCCATCACACACGCTGAACACGTTTGAACAATTACAAACAGCTGTTTTAACATTTAGGATGCGCCGTCATTAAAAGACGGAGAACAGCCGCGTCTCATGTGATGCAATTAACAGATAACAAGACATTATGTAAGAGGGGAAAGAACCTCATTCAAAACGCGAGCACATCGCAATCTGTCAGCGGGTTTATTTTGCCTGAGCATAAAGCCGACAGGCACTGGCTGCGGTTTCATTTTGCCCCACAACTCCCACTCGATCCTCAGAGCCGTCCTCAAGTCAACCCACTGTGTACGTATTGATTCAGGAATGTGCCGTGAAAGAAAGGTGACAAATCAGGGTTGTGCATGTGTTACAGCCCGACGCAAATGCAGAATCTAGCAGAGAGAGAGGGCTGGTGATAAAGTTGCCTCCACAGCAATCTGTCAGCTTGTATTTCCTTCCCCTGTTGAGAACCATATTCTTTGAGTTTCCTCCGAGGACACATTTGTTCAGTAAAATGATTCAGCGAACCCACTGAAGGCACATTCACAAAGCGCTATATTGCATGCTGTTTGTTATTTTTGAGAGCTTCGGGGAACTCGTAACTCTCAAGCACCCAGATGAACGTGGCAACATACTTTACAGGGTACATTCGAGACTTGAAAAGGAAGCCGAGCGGCCAACTTATAGCACGATTCCTCCTTATTTCTCCAGAGTTGAGTTGCAGAGAGAAAAAAGAAGCCACAATCACGCATCACATAATGCACAATCACGGGTCTGAAACCATGCAGTCCATCTTAGATCTGGACCCGCTCCCTTCGGAGTGTAAACTTAAAATGAACCGCTGTTAAAATGGAGTAAAACAGGTTTGTGTCTCGGGAGGAAAAAACTGAACTGAAAAGATCCACTTGAGGACTTTCCTGGCTCTGTCACTGTCAATTCCCCTGACGAGCCGTTACCCTCTGTGTGTGTGAGAGAGTCATGGGACCCGGGAGCTGGCTCCAGCCACCCTGCAATGCAGTCTGCTTTACATTACACGCAGACGGATACGAGGGAAAACCATAAACGTGTGTTCATGCTACAAAATCAAGTCAAATACTTCATCCGGGCGAAATCTAAGTGACATCCGAGGAAGGTTTATACCCGCTGACGTAGCCACCAGGCTGCGCTCGGTGAGGGCGACCATGGACGTCCTCCGCTCACTGTGAAACCCTCTTGAACATGTGGCAAGGAGCAAATGTTATTCTACTAGTTAAATTTGCTACGCACTCTATTTTTTTATTTCTTTAAGCAGCGCTCGGGATCTGAAAACAGAAAGCACTGTCACAGTGTTTTGATAGACATGGCCAGTTTAACCCAAGAGCTCAACAGCATAAGACCGGGTCCGTGGCGGAGGGGGGAGGAGGTGGCGGGGCCGGGGCCAAAACTTACCACATGTATTTTTCCGAAAGCAGCCCCAGCGCAGTCCAAATGGCTCTACGTGGTTTAACGCCATTTCACTCCATGACCTCCAAGTCCTCAAAGAGAATTATCACATTATAGCATTCCAACACGCCCAATTTCCCAAAATACCGCTCAAGGCTTTTCCACTCCGACTCTGCTTAGTGTTGTGGCTTTCGGGGGAAAACACTTCAATCGTACCCGCTGCGGTGTTTTTTTGTTTACTTCAGGTATTTATACTTTGTTTTCACTTTTCTCCTCCGCTGCTCTCGTCTTTGTTATTTAGCCTCTGTCTCTGTCCAACTACTTGTCCTTTCCACTCAGAGACAATAAGGCCCCCCCCCCCCGCCCCAAAACACAAACACACAGACACATTAAACAATCCACCCCTCACTGGTTGAGACAAACACCAAAACATGCAGCCAAGTCATAGACAGCAGAGTGTCACCCACTAAAGCCTTTTCAGACATGAACTCCGGAGAATGTCCGACCAATTAGGTCAAGACTTTCCGGAGTTTGCCTTTCACAAGAATTCTGCGGTCGGTCGAGTCCACAACGAATCCCCAGAGCGCTCAAGCAAAGGCCGGTGCAGTGTACAGAAGCAGTGTGTAATATCTAATCTGAGATTTTTGTATTTATTAGTATCATTTTTTTGTTTTACGTCTGTCGCGTGTTACAAAGTGCATCAACTTGCCAAGTTGGTTGCAGTGAGTTGTCTGGAGGATCTCCGGCTGTTTTCTCACGTGGGCTCATTTGGACATTAACCGGATACTGGACTATAGGGGGGGGGGGGGGGGGGGGGGGGGGGGGCTGGCAGGAGAAACTATGGAGATTGTCTGCAGCAACAGGCGTGAACAGATGTGTTCTCTCATACTGCCCCTCGGGATAATTTCAGGAGATTATCCGGAGTTCGGTCTGAAAGCAGCTTTAGTGCCATGAACATTTCAGCATAAAGACAAGACAGTGACGATTAAAGAATTGAAATAGGTGACAGGATTATCCTCATTGTATAGACTCACTGTTTTTTATGTGTCCTTCTTCCTGGAAACAGCCGGCCGGTGACTGTCTGGTTGTGATTTAAGCAACACGGAAAACATTGGGAATGTATGAAAACTTATGGTGCTCAGATTGTGCTAAGGACCATAACTGCTCTATCGGAACCATGTGGCGTCGCTCGGTGCCATGTCCTAACGGCATGACTGAAAGGCAGTTTAAACTGTGGTCACCATCCACTCCGATATGACTCAAGAGAGGTCTCCAAAGTTCAGCGCATTAACTTTTCCAATACATTCACCCTGCAATGGAAACAGTCTGATCGAGGAGCTTTCTCTCCAGATTTATGCTGTCATGAACGGGCATGTATCACTGTAACCCTGCCACTGCTATGGTTTGAATTTAATCTACAGTTTACAGTAGGAAGGAGATTTGTCATTTGAGGTCTTAGAGGAAAAAAGAAGTGCACGAGGAGGAAAAAGCCTGTAAATGTTACATCCAGAGTTAAGTCGCTTGGTAAATAAATCTTCAAAACACGTCTGTGGCCTTGTGTATTTCCACCTCCCGTCTAATTGAGACTGGAATGGGAGCCCACGCGACAGTAAGACAGCTAATTACCGTTCCTTTGTAATGAAGCAAATGGCAGACACTGCACCACGAGCCACTGTTATGAGCTAACACCCCGCTGTACCAGACATAACAGCAAACACAAATATCTAATTACGCCATAATCTCTGCTCGCTTCCCTGTTCCGCCGCAGACGTCTCCGCTAATTGGTGGCCCGCACTATTGGTCAGCTCACAATCATGTGTGATGTGGACAATTAGAGCCGGGAGGTACTCATGGCTCATCGGGCCTGTGATAGTCGACGCATCACATCTCGTCTAACTCAAAACAAGTGCTGTGGAAATGCTGCTGTGCGCGGTGACATCGCAGGGCCCCCCCCCCGACACGGGACACCTCTGGGCGAGAGATTTCTCCGTGTAGCGTGCAGACGGACTCAAACTCCGCTAATGAAGGAGCCGAGGAGAGGACGGCACAGAGTACTGCGAGCAGTGGAAGACACGTTTTCATCAAAGCTGTAACCTTTTACTTTGCATAACACACAACAGGTTCAAAGACACAAAAAACACGTCATGTCAGCACGAATCAGTGATTATCTCTCCTTTCATCTGCGGCAGGCAAACATTTCTTCTCCTCTGACAGGCTATGTAAATAAAATCCTATAAAGTGACTCTGCCCTGCCAAGACGCATTGCAGAGGTCCTCAGTTCCTTTTCATATAAAGCGGATGAGCAGTGTTTTCATTCCACTTTTTCCCCGTCTACCGAACATGCCAGACTGGGGTTAAATTATTTCAATGTTTTCGCTTCCTCACTTGCCGCTCGCGTGAAGAATCCGGAACAAAGCTCAGCAGGAAGTGACTCCAAACGCTTATTGTCTCGAACAATACAAATATTGTTTTCCTCGTGCACTTTTAAACCCGGACATGGACTCACATGCTTCTGATTTGTCACCGGATCCCTTTGCTTGTGCTGCTCTGGATCCGTTGTTCCCTCCCAGGCTCACTGCCTCAGCCCCGGAGGCATTGACATGACAAAGCCTAGCTAATCCAAACAGTAAATATTTCATGACCTTACAATTACATGAAATCAAACCTAGGCCAAAGCTGTTCCTTTATATTGCATTATCGAAGGAGTATTAGGGGGGGGGGAGGGAAATAAAGGGGGTGAAAAAGGGGTGAAAAAGGGGTGAAGTGGGTATATCTATGAACCTCCCGAACTCTAATTAGTCTGTGTGGCCCAAAACAAGAGAGGGAGGAATAAGTGCACGGGCTCGGGATAATTAAGCGATTGTGAGCGGCGTGTACGTGAGCTGTCACTCCAATCGGCAGCCATGTCACACTTGGCAACACAACAGCGACCGGACAGCCGCCCGTCGTCTTTGATCTGGGCTCATGCATACGGAATCAGGTCAGGCCGTGGTCACACACACACACACACACACACACGCATACACGCATACACGCACACACGCACACACACGCAAAAGCAATGGCAAAGAAAGGCTCTTTACAAAGGGCCACAGTGGTAGGACCTCTGCAAAGGGAGACTGACAGTCAAGCATGCACGGGAAGAAAGGGAGGATAAAGGATAAGAATAGACGAGGGAAGGAAGGGATGAAAGTGACAAATCCACTCAGGACTTCAGAGCGACGACAACTTTAAACAGTTTACATACACACAAATGAAAAACTAAAAAAACAGAGGTTACTTACAGCTTCTGACTTCGGTTTGACCACTTTCATGAATGATCCTCTCGCCTGGGCCTCCATCACCTCCTTTTGGGTGACTTTCCTCGTGTCCAGGAACTTCAGCTGGGGCAGCTTGTACAGAACAAAGTACCTGAAAGAGAACAACAGCTCAGCTTTGACTGCACCCCACTGCTGCTTCATCAAAGGTCGCCTTGTAGGCCGTGTTTTTGCCGAAGAGACAAACAGAGAATCTAAGGAAAACGTGTAAACGAACAAAACTGACAGCAATTCTAATATGTAAATCAACAAAACTTGAAAAGAAGCCGTGTTTATGGAGAGCTAACGACCACGCGGGCTTAATGGTGATATTTCCCTTGTATGTAAATGATCTTCAAAGCCGATAAGAATAAGTGCGACATATAAATAGCACGAAAGGAGATACAACCTGCCTGCCAGAGCTGTCATTGTGACAGCATCACAGATAGGTCTCTCTGAGCTTTCAGACACACACTGTCTTTCAATGGGAGGGAGAGAAACGTCAAAAAGATAATGGTTGGAATACATAGACGACAACGGATCCTCCCACAGGCAGGCAGGGAGAGAGGAGCCGCTATGTCAGGGCCGAGCCGGGAGCCGGAGAGGACATGCACGCGGCTCCTAAGTGGAGGGTGAGAGAGGACAGGGGACACGGGCACAGACCAGACCTGTGCGCAGAGAGCCGTGACAAATTGATGATGGCGACGTCGATGAAGGGGAGATGGCAAAGAGCGCGTCAAGCTTTCAACACCTGAGGATTATAAGGAGGGGATGTGGTCAGACTGACATGGAAGTGGAAGAATCTCGGGGGGGGGGAAATTATAGCAGAAATCCATCTGATATGATTTGAAAGAAAACATTAAACAAGACGGAAACAAAGTATTAAAACATTCAATATATCATTAAGACCTTAAATTACTTCTTCCTAGAACGGAATGGTAAAAATTAAACGGTTCTTTCCACAACTAGGAGCTTTATTTTCCATCGAGAGCACGAGCACTTATTTATGAGAGGCACCCATTCGCATCCTGTGCCCGCCTCCTTGTAAAAGGACTTTGTTCAGGGCATTTCAATGATGAAATGTGAAGATGCCCTTGGGAGACATGCAGAGAGGTTATTCTCCATAGGTAACCCACCATCACAGGGTCAGAGCGGATGACAAGGCTCTGTCAGCCAGTAGGGATATTAATGATTCAACCCCACCACAGAGGGAGGATAAGGGAGCGCAGGAGGGTAGGGGGGGGTGGGGGGGGGGGGGGGGGGGGTAGTACAGATGACTGGTGACAAGAAAGATTCATACAATCTTCTTTTAAACATGTGTTGACATCAATGTAATGTTTGCTCTCCTTGGAGTGGCTGCTGGGAAGTAACACTTTTAGATCTACTGGATTATCTTAAATAATCAAAATCCAGGCAGAGTTCGGAGAAAAGTGATACATGTGAATTATTATAATAAATAACTCACTAACACCATTTTCTCCTTTGTTTAAGAAACTCTTTGAGAATCTTAAAAGCTGACCTTCCTGTTCCTAATATTTGTGCTCAGTGAATAACTTTTATCTTTACCAGAATCTCATTTTAACTGAGAGGGAATTCTTAGAAAACGTAAGAGTTCCAAGAATGTTCTTAGAAATTCATCCTGAGGAGCATGTTGTTTTAGTAGGAAGCCTGAGGCGCATATTCATTTCTAAGATTATAGCATAAAATGTGTTACCAATTATTGATTATACTTAGAAAAGAAAGAAAACAAAACAAAAGAAGTTAAACAAAAGCTTTAGACACCGAGGGTAATTATTATGCAGCTGCCTTTATGGCATTTGGGAAAAAGGTTGAGTGAACACAGGGAGCAGCTGATGGATGAGGGACCTCAGGCACCAGCACTTTGATCTGCCACACGAGGAGATTGGACAAACCGATAACTCTGCTCGGGATAAGAAGCTAAAATGTCACATAAAAATATATGTTTATCTTTACACATCACAGAGGAAGAAAAAAAAGACGCAGGTTGAGCTTTAAACATTGTCTCAGCGTATCTGGGTTTCTCAAACAAATTCCTTTCAGAGGAGACAGTGTCATACGAGCACGCTGCACAACCAGTAACACCTCGGAACATTTCCACTGTTGTGTTGTTGTAGTACCACGAACGGCCACAGAGCGCTAGCACAACCCGGTTAAGAACGGGACAGCGTTTAACCTCCACCGCAGACGACACAATGCTGTGTGAATTAACACTGCGTTTCTATGTCATTGCACTAATTGGAGCACCAATGCAACGCACCAGGGTATTTCACTTGAGAGGCCGAGAGCTCCCGAGGCACCGGGCTGGGTATTTATTGCCCAAGGCCAGTGCTGTCACGACCTGCACACAGCCTAACCTTGTCAGACATGAAATCTGCATCACGCTCAAATTGATGTTTTACTATGTGACACATTATGAATATTACATTACAGGACTGTAGACACTGTCAGTCAAAACAGAACAGCTCCCCTCACCAGTAAGATAAGCATGCGAGGAGAGGGGGGAAGAAGGGGGGAGAGGGGGGTTAGAGAGGGAGGGAGCGTGGGTAAGGGTGGGGGGGGGGGAGGTAAGGGAGACAAAAAGAGAGAATAAAGATTATTCAAGAAAGGCAGGGTTGGTAAATGATTAATAAGCAACACGGAGTCAGAAACAAGCACTTAGGGCTAAAACAGACAAAAGAGCGTATGCTGTTCGCCTTTTATCGCATTTCATGTAAAGGACCCTGACAAATGGTGGTCATATTGCATGGCTTAAGGCCTGGCTTGATGTTTAATGCATCATGTGCTCGGGCAGGGCAGAGTAGTAAACACTCATTTGTGGTGGTGACTAGTCACACATGAAATCCATTTTGCAAACTGGAGTGTAGAGGAGCCGGTTGACAAAGCTTTTAGAGTGATGTGGTTGAATCCAGCGCCTGCTTGTGAAATGCAGGGGTCGGGATGTTAAAAAAAACAAGACATTTCCAAATCCATTACTTACAAAAAGCTATCACTTCCAATAGTGTCAAAGTGTTGGACTGAAACTGTATGCACACCCATAACATTATCCACCCAGTTCTATCTACTCCTTATTCACGTGTGTGACATCAGCCCAGTTCACGTGTGGCCACTGACCTGTATCTCTGGTAGTCGTCCTCGTCCTTATCCGGGCTGACCAGCTGGTTGGGGCAGGCCTCATTTCCCAGCAGGCTTAGGTACTCCAGCGACGGGGTCACATCAGCCAAGTGTTCCAGCAGGGCCTCGATATCAGTCAGGTGTCAGAGGGCGGATGTCAAGGACCTAGCGCTGTTAATTACATTAGCATTTACTACCCGCACGGCCCCCCCCCGGGCCCGTCCGCACTAAAACACGTCACTGTCAAATTTACAGAGGTGCTCAAAGGGGCTAGTCACTGGCTTTGTGAGGCTGGGCAGACAGAGGGGCAATTTAAGGTGCCGGCTTTGGCACATAGCAGTGACACAATTTGGCTGCCGCTGCTCCCTCGCTCTCTTTCTCTCGATCTCTTTCATTTCCTAGGTGGCCGGGTGCAGAACAGTGACAAAATGATGGATGCCCTGTGGTTCAAACAGTCCGTGCTTCCCGGAGCCGTGCCGTGGAAAAACTTTTTTTGCGAAAACGTGGAAAAAACAAACAGCCCCTAAGCAGGCACATTCATCACTAATACATTCGCTTGGAAAATTGAGCCCCAAAGTGTCAAAATACAACAGCGCTAATGCAGCGCTCCAGCTTTAAAATGGCACTGTGCCACGACAGGATGTACATAATTGGCCTATTAGCATGTGCCGACCACTTCACAACCGAACTCGGTGCACAGTCCCAGACGCACACTTCAAGCAGCCCCAGTTTTAATGTTGACTCTGGAAGTGTGTGTGTGTGCGTGTGTGTGTGTGTGAGAGAGTGAGCATCATTATCCAGTAGGATCTGCATAACCAGAGGAAAACAGGACACATTGCTAAACCTGTTCTGAAGCTCGGAGTGGAAGTTCACACATTTCTGACTGATCACAAACAGCCTCGCTCTGTGCCTGCGTGTGGAAGTGAGGGGGGAGCTGCTGGGCCCGGCTCTGGTTCTAGCGTGTTTACACTGGGTGGCAACCAGTGTACACAGGGCTGCTGTAATCAATGATGTGATCCTGCTCTCGATTGTTTAGTGGCAAATCAAATAACCCCTTCCATTTATTTTGGCGAGGTACAGCGCGACAGTGAAGCACAATTCATCTGACGTAAATTGATCAGACAAAACTCCCCCCCCCCTTTTTTAATTTGAAACCACTGATATTATCAAATGGGCGACATCATTATTCTAGTTCATGTTTTATTCCCGGGATGTAATTTCAACCCAACACAATCTATTCTCTTTGAAAATTAAAAAAAATAACACATCTGCTGTGTTGACTCTGATGTCTGACTCCACTAGAGGTCCCTGTGGTTCAGAAACTAGTCGTTAGTGTATGTGTGTGTGCGTGTGTGTGGAGCTCAGTGACAGCCAACTTCTTCTGCTCTCTATTTGCAACACACACACACAGAGATGCACACATACACACACACACACACAAAGACACACACGCAGAGCTCCCTGCAAAGCCAGCGCGTTGAAAACTGCTTCCAAAGAGACAAAAGCAGGATGTATCAACACTGCTAGTGAAATAAACCTTACTCTGATGCTGACGCCTGTAATCTATGTCTGCCTAATTCCAATGGAAAGAGGGCCTGAGTGATTGGTTTGAAAGGATATGTGGTTCTTATTGAGTGTCAGGGTGTGGAGGTTGGGCAGCCCGGGCAACCGCAGGTCATTTCCAAGCAGATTGTTGTCGACGACCAGCTCTTCCAGCTCAGTGAACACTTTGAGGCCCGCCAGTGACCTGCAATGACAAGGCAACGGGGGGAAACTGTTACGGCTCTGCATCTGGTCGGACCGCTACAGTGCAAGGAATAAATATTTCCGCCTCCCTCCCTCTCTCATACGCGGGGCGAGAGTGAGGGTCCGGGGGCCTGTCAGGGAAGTGAATGACAAGAATTAGTGGTGCTGAGCTCCCCTGGCATGGTGAGGCATCGTTCAGCGGGCTGGCAGGATGAGGGATGGGGGTCACTTGTGAGTAGCCAGGATTCAAAACAAAAGGCTTCAGAAATGCGGCGGGCAGGATGAATTTGTCAATGTCTTGTGCCTCGAGGCGCCCGGTTTCGCCTGACCCTAACCCTCCATTCCCAAGACAAATCACTCTGTCACAGTTCACCTTCACTCCCCAGACACAAATTTAACTTGTCATCCATCATTTTCACAGAGGAACCGGAATACACTCGCAATCACACATCGAAACGGAAAGGAAACTTTTGTGTGTGCAACTGTGGGTTTGTTAGGGGGTTAGTGTCGAGATTTTAACTTCAAACGGCTTCTGTATTGTTGTATTTATTTGAAATAAGGAGTTCGGCACTTCCGCTGCGTTTTATGACACGCCACTCGGAGAGGTGAGGGGTCATCTCAACTCCTTCCCTCTCCGTCCCTCTCCCACACATACACATTCACACGGGCATAAAAATGATGGAGGGCGGTGTGCAGAGTAATGTGAGGGCCCTGCAAAGTTCAAGTTGTAGAAGGTGCACAGAGGCAGTGTGTGTGTGTGTGTGTGTGTGTGTGTGTGTGTGTGTGTGTGTGTGTGTGTGTGTGTGTGTGTGTGTGTGTTGTCTAATCCTTCACACTGTCAGTACGCCATGTTTGAGTGTCCTAGGTGACTTTATTGACATTTAAATCTTCCAGAATATGACACACACACACACACACACACACACACACACACACACACACACACACACACACACACACACACACACACACACACACACACACACACACACACACACACACACACACACACACACACACACACACACACACACACACACACACACACACTGCTTTCTCACAGCTTACTAAATTAATTCTAACACAGTTTCTAATTACATTAATTTTATATTCCAAGCTGTATTGTTGTTAACCATCCACCATAAATGTGTCTCTAGGTTTAAATAAGCAGATAACCTTGACACTAACTATCATTAATTTCCAGTGAACAGTGTCAAATTGACAGACTCCAGGTACAGTGAGGTCTGAACAGCTGCAGCATGAACTATTGCTCCTCGCTGGATCTGCCTTGTGTCATAACACACACAAACTCAGAGCCATGTAAATATAATACCTTTATTATGACAATCTGCAAATGGAGAGCACTGATGGAAAACAAACAGTGGAGGAGACGCTGCATATTGGCAAACAGAAAATGCTAAAAAGACGATGAGCAGTTGTAAAATTATGTGATGGGGGAAAAATACACATCATTCCCATCTGATCTTCTTGTCCAGCTAATTGGTCACTGAGTAGTCATTTATCACTTTTAATGAGCCGGACCAACTGTTTTCTTGTCTGTTCTGTTTCTCTCTCTCTCTCTTCTTCACGCCCGATGAGCACCGGACTCAACCTCGACGTTCTCCCTGATCCAGAAACTCACACAGACCCGAGTGGTGGACGTGCACTGGCAGCAACTTTGAACTACAAAGCGAAACCGACAAATCAGCGATTCATTGTTGACGTGCGGGCGAGGCGGACCGAGACGCCGCATCTCAAAAGAAACGTCAACATTTTGCCAACGCACACACACACACACACACACACACAGACACGTATACTTGATACCCACATGCAGCAGCTAACAACAGCACCGAGCCGGTGTGCATTCAGAGCCGCCGGCTGACAAGCTCTTATCAGGTCTGATTAATGCACTGGCAAGATGGATGAATAGAGAGATGTGCCAGTTTTATGAAATCCTACTCTGTTTGCTTGTTGTTTTTTATTTTCTCCCCACAGTGCCTCACATTTATTAAAGCAAGGCCCATTATGCAACAATATACTTAATAACACCACACACCCTGTTTGTCAGCGTGGGGAATTTACTGTTGTTTGCTTGGATTTGTTAACACATAAACAAGAATGCCCTTTTATGGGCCTTGTCCAAATTAAAATGTAGAAAAATACACAAGTATAAGTGTGTATAAGTACTGAATAGACTACTGGCTGGATTTTGGTAGAACATGCAATTATTCTTCAAGTATAATCTACGTTAATGCGCAGTTGGGAAGGAATGTGTACCACAATGGATTAACATTATTTTATTTGTTGTTAACAGAGGTTTGCTAACTAATTATTGCCACCTGTGTGTGTGTGTGTGTGTGGCTGTGTGTGTGTGTGTGTATGTGTGGCTGTGTGTGTGTGTGTGTGTGTGTGTGTATGTGTGGGTTTGTGTGTGTGCGCGTGCATGATGGGCTGCAGTCCTGTGGGTGATGTTATTAGCTGCTCGGTTAAAGGGAGCCGCATGGCACAGGGGGGAGCCTTATTAATTGTTGTTTTCATGTCACCACTGCTGCGTGCACTGGCTGATTTAATCAGTTAAATTCACAGCCAGGGGAGAGCCACCGAGTCCCATCCAGCATTAACTACAGTGCAGGGATTGAACTTCTAATACTCTCCAGCTCTCTGTGCTCCCTCTGCAGATTTCCAGAGCCGGTTTCATTACTTTTTATAAGCTTTCTTGTTTTTAATGTGCGGCTTGGAAAACTAACAAAGTTTAGGCAGTGCAGTAAAAGTACTTCACTTAAAAAAAAAGAGCAGCTTTCGCTTTTAACAAAACTAATGAGCATAATTGACTGTGGTCCCAGTGCTCTGTGATTTAGTAACACAGGCACAACACGTATATCATTAACAAAGACTGAATAATTGGGATCTGTTTTGTTCCTGAAAAAAAAAGGACGGAAAATAATTCACGCTCGCATCACGTCACTGTACATATTTAGAAAAATGTGATGTCATTACAGTAACGCAAGATCAAATGGTTTCTGCATAAAACCTTTAACTAACAAGAGAGCGGCGGACAGAGATGGAGCGAGGCGATGGCTTTAACGAGGTGAGGCCATGAATCCTCTCCTTGTTAAGATAATTATGATCAGCCTCATTGTCAGAGCTAATACTTCACATGGGGCTGTCTTTACACTTTGACTACCACTTAGCCCGTGTAAGCTCACCACCATACATCACGCGGCCCCGTGTGCATCAGCGTGTGTGAGCACATGCATGTGCAGAAACCCCTGTTACCCACTAACATCCTGTCTGCTGAACAACACAGGGTGCACGCACCAGTGTGTGGTTAAAGGGAGCAGGGGCTCGGCACAGGAAGCCGGGGGGGAGGATGTGAGAAAGCAGACAAGGACACTGGAGAGGAGACACCGACCCAGAGAGCAGTCCTGCCAGATCAATACACTGATACTAATGCAGACATAGTGATTGATAAACCACTGCTGACAACAGAGGGAAGAAAACTCTCGACCGTTATTGGCTGAAATGTCAGTCACTCCTGCCAATGGTGTGTGCGTGTGCCATGTCAGATATCCTCAGGCAGCAAATGAGAATGGCAGCCCTGGCTCTTTTACATGTGCTACGAAGTGTCTGCTGCATTTGAAGCTACATCAATCATAGTTTGCATTTTTTTTTTTAAAACAACAGGTCAAATTTGGAGTTTTCTGAGTTGTGCATTTGAGCGTCGATGTAAAACAACCTCAGAGCCTTCTCCTTTTTCTCTTAGAGAGCGATAGTGAGCACAGAGGTAACATCCCTGCAGCGACCACTGAAATGCTAGAAAAGTTTCTAAGACCAACGTATATAAAAACCCACACAAACACTTTGATAAGCTGGAGAGCCCCCGCAGCTGTAATCACAGTTAAAGGCCTGATGCCCTCTCAGAGGTCGCGGCGGTGCAGGGAGGCAATGTGCTGTTATTCTAAACCGGGGGCCTGAGCTGCAGAGCGACAGGCGCACTGACGTCCCGTTCAGAGGGCAACAGATAAATGTTTGATGAATTGACCAATACCGGGCCCGTGATGGCCTTCATATGTGCATAATGGACTATTCAGAGCACACTTCAGATTGCCTGCCAGGCTAAGGCCCAGTAATGAAGGGGAGAAGGATCTGGACCTGAGAAAGCCAGTGTGTGGACTGGCTTTAATAAACTTAATAAGAGAGGTTAGCGGAGGCGGGTCGGCTGCAGAGGGAGGAAGGATGCTGGGAGAGACAGTCAGCTTGAAATAGTGAAGAAATATTCTGATGGCTCTTTGAACAGCAACATACCCTTCAGTCTTAATCTGTAATTCACTGAGTTATGAATTTTACCAAATCCCCCATATTCGTGTTGTCCAAAGCAATCAACGTGAGTTAGTAGACGTTATTTTAACCGTTTCCAAAACAATTAAGCTTATTTTAATAACGAGAGCTGAATAACATTATATTATAGAATATTCATTGGTATTTATAATCACTCAACAGCACCCACCTAAGAAATGTATCCAACTCGCAAATGTTTTTCTTGTTTTATCAGAGAGAAAATCTTAACTCTGATGCTAAAAGTGCCGTACGATATCCGATATTGAATTCGACAACAACACTAAATCAAAAATAACCCATTAATACAAAAATGTGCCCTCTTTTTGAACGCAGCTGTATTTCATCACTCTTACCCTTTAACAAATACACAAATAAACATCAAAAAAATTGCAAATGACAGCATCAAAACACTATCAGGATTAGCTCGTCGTAAATAAGACGACATTATCTGTAAAGCAAATTAATGCCCTGCAACCCTCTGAGCCCCCACCATCACCCCCCCCTACCACCTCCACACTGCAGCACTGATCAGGTCTGTTCCAGCACTCTCCCCTCCAGCTACAGTTTATGGCCTATACACGTCTGCGTACATGCATCTCTGATGGCGACGGTGAATTAGACTGTCATTATCTGTCTCTATCTCCCCCACAGCTCTCCCTCTCTTTTCTCACTCCCCCCCTCCCCATCTCCCCTCCCGTGCAGACCGTCGATGCTCAGCGTGGCACTCCTCTCTCTGTATTGCCAGGCCTCAGGTGGCAGTCATTTAAAGATCACACGTTCAGGACACACACACTCCCTCCCTGAATGCATGTCAATTCACACATGGGAAGGGGATTACACGTCTCCTCCCAGGCAGCTGCAAATTACTATTAATGGCAATGCAAATCATTAGAGTGCGTTCGGTGCCGCCAGCAAATCTCCTCTTTATGTAGGTTCACTCTTAATCTGTTTTGTGTGTTGCGCCGTGCTCCCTCCCGATAGCCTGTGTGTAATAGCATCACCGGCTACAAAGCTGTCAATTGGAAGTGGCATGTCAGATTGAACTTTACACACAGTTACATCATTTTCGCTAAAAATAAAATCTTTACAGACAGCATAGACAAATTCACGCAAGAAAAAAATAATCGGTGAAATATAATCATGAAAGTTCTTTGTTGATGGAGAAGTTAAATATCACTGGTCATTACTTCACGCGTGCAGATTAAATTGTTGGAAGTGTCTACTCCATGGTGCGTCTGTCGAGCATTTAAAGCTAGGCCCCTGTGTGTTTGAATGATAATACCGCTGTGGATCCTGCGGCGTCTGATTTATAGACTACCCCTGTGGATATTCCTGCTGAGTGTGTGAGGTTAATATTCTCCCTCAATGTCATTAGCGCTGGCAGAGGGGCTGAGAGTACTGTGAATCAGACGGGGACTGATCCTGTCAATTTACACCCCCCCCCCACACACCCACACACCCACACACCCACACCCACACATAGAGCCAGGGCCAGATAAAATCAAAGCCACTGTACTGAGGTCAGCATCACCTGGCCTCATGCTTCCCCTTGAATCTCCGCCGCCCGTCTGATTAATGACCCTGGATCAACCCTGGCCAGGGGATAAGAACTTGACAGACATTCCTGTCAGGTCCGACCTCATAAGCCTTGCTTGACCCCGGTTTGGCCCGGGATGAAGTCTAAGCTCCAACGATGACCCGACTGAGAGCTGGGAGAAAGAGTTGCCTCTTTCCCTTTTACAGTGAAGAGAGAAAATAGAGAGATCACGGCACAAAGGTGGATGTCTCTTTCTTAAAAGTTTCAGCGGGTGAGATCTGTTGCACGGCTCGACAGAGCGACAGCCGATTCCAATGTACGACACTAAACTGTGCAATGTGAGATACATCTTCAAACCAGGGCGGGAGGAGAGCAGTGTGAGGCTGAGCTCCTACACAACACCTCCCTCGTCATAGTGGCTGGAGCGCGCTCAGAGCACAGCCATGCGTCTTGTGAGTGTTTGTATTGAAAGATTAGTTGTCTATCCACATGACAAACACCCTCCTCCTTCAGTGAGCGCGAGCTGGAAATCAATTCACTGATGGCATCTCAGTCAGTGAGGACATCAATGCAGCACAAACAAGCACACACACGCACACCCACACGCACACACAGACACATAAACACAAGCTCTCATGCATGCTGCACAAAGCTCACACGTTCTTTAAGTGTATATAATACTGTAAAATTACAGTGACAGGGTCAGTCAGCCAAGGGATATCGCAATAAGTGTGCCTCATGTTGAACAATGAGTTTGTCACGAAGAAAAAGGACACAAATAAATCATGTATGTCCACAGAATGTGCGACTGGAAACGAACTCATGTACTAATGCAAACGTAAGAACAACAAACGTTAAAATCCTACATGTGATCTGTGGAGAAGAATCCCTCAGTCCCCGTCTGACTGTACACGCTGTCATTACAGTGTTCAGGGTCAGTGCCTGTCAACGTCTCCCTGAGAGGGGGAGCCATCCTGCATTACGTTTGAGTGAGTTCAACTGTCAACTGCCAGCCATTTGTATGCCTCAGCATCCACCTAATAGCAAATAATCACTACCCTGCGCTCTCTTCATGGCAAATGATCGATGTTGTCTTGAAGTCTGATGGATGACCCTGCCACAGTGATGTCCAGGCATGCATTAAAAACCACCTCTATGAAATGCCTGTCAGTCTGATGAAGCGACGCACACACACACACACACACACACGCGCGCGGACAAATCACACGGGTGTGCACACGCTGACAGTGAGGAATGAACACACACAGATAAAAGGAGAAAATGAACCGAGTGGAGGGAAAAGCTGTGATTCAATCCAACAATTAGAAGAAGAAGGAAAAAAAAACTAAACAAAAGTTAATTCCTTCATATTAGTGGGAAATCTCATAATGTGACAGGACCCGTGGTGTGATTGGTTGACAGCATTACAAGAGGTAGACTGCTCGAGTACCACCTGTGATGCTTCTTCTCCTTCTCTCACCCCCCCCCCCCCCCCCCCCCTCCACCTCTCCAACACACAAACAGCTCCCCATTACCCCTCAGTGTTCAGATTAAAATGCACAGCACCACCGTCTTTGATCTCCCACTTGCTGACACAAATCCTTTCAAGCCTCAACATTTTCCTGCAAAGGTAATTAGTGCTAATTAAAAAGTTTGGAAAGCATTCCACGGCTGCTGTTGACGCTGCTGCTGCTGCTGCTGCTGCTTTGCCTGGGCGCACCCTCCGTCAGATTACCCATCTACCCCCTCCCCGGGTCGTACGGATGTGTGTTGTCAGCTGCGTTCCCGCCTCCTCCTCTGTAAAGGATCCCGCAAAAAACAGACGACACCGGTGAGCACCAGAACGTTTGCAGAGGCGGGGTAGAAATCTGGGAGCCCAGTCAGGGGTCTAACTGGTGGTTGTACCCCCCCCCCGTGATAAACGTGTGCTCCGCAGGAGAACGTGTAATGGCACATGTAACAAATACAAACCCCACAAATAGAACAGGTGTAGTCTTTAATTGGGATATCCTGGCTTGGAGGGGGCGCTTGTAAACACGGAGTAATTAACTTGATGAGAGATTCAATTTGTTGAAAATATCATTGCGGAGAAACAGATCATTTAGAACGAGCTGCGATTTGCATAACGATAACAAACCCAAAGACTCCAAATTCTTGTGGCATGATGAATAAATACGTTCGTGATTAAAGAACTTCCTGTTTAGCGTGACTCTAATGGCGTGGGACAAAGATACAACTTGCGCATTCTAACTAACAGCACAGTGATTCATTCACCGGCCAACCTCACTGCTTTCATCAAGCAGTTATTATGATATAATTAGCCGCCTTTCTAGCATATTATTAAGTGGCTCGCTGAGTGTCAGGTACAGAGGCGTCTCAGAAATGACACACACACACACACCCAAACACACACACACCCAAACACACACACACAAAGCAATAATGCTCCACAATGTTTCAGAGAGATAATTACATAATCTCAGCATGGAGAGCAAGCAGAAAAGTGATAATTAGACAAGTTTTCCTGCCAATTAAAATATCAAACCTGGTAGGGTAGAGAGAAATAGAGATTGCTTCATTCCCATTCACGACATATTACGACTATATTGCTAGTGTACGATCTTCATAGGTAAATCAATATAACTGCAGCGATTTTATACCAACATTGACCTCTCGTGTATGTTTCCAGCGCAGCTTACGACACCATTAGACGCTGGAAGGCTTCCAGGGCCTTTGAAAGCCGGCAGGGTAATGAGTATGTTGAGTACAGTGAGCTTTTCCAAGATGACAATGAAAATGTTTTGGCTCTGACAAGCCTATTAATAGGCTTAATGACTGACATGTAGGTGTGCCAACAAGAAACAGCAGAGAAACAAGTTATTGATTTGACCTTTGGGATAGTTCCTTCTTTCATTGTTGTTGTTTCTTGCCTTGTCGTACAAGGCGGGGGGGAGATAATACAACATGTCACCGCACAAGGCAGTTTTGAAACTGAATGCCATCATTTTAATTTAAACGTTACATTTGTGGTGACATCTCTGTCAATGCATAATTGGCACTGAATCCCAGTTTGGATGTACATATTTATCATTCAGCGTGAGACACTCAAAGACACCAACAGATATGCTACTTTGATGGGATGACAGTCAGATGTGGGGGGGAAAAAATAGAACTGCAAATCAACTGTCGCGCTGTCAGTTAAGCTTTTTGTCACAAACTTGCACATAAACATGCACGATTAGAAACAGCAAACGAGCTGTAGGCTGGAATCAATCCTTCTCTCCAGACATGTGTAAATAGGCTTATTTGATCTGAGCCGCACGAGTAAAATTCAGAAGACAGACCGAGAAGAAAATCATAGTAAATGATGGACAAGTGTTGGAGGAGCACTCTTTACATTATGATAAACCTCTAAAATGCTTTTACTTATCATTCCAACAAATAAAGAAAAAAAAGATAAACACCTCACAAGAGTTATTTAGCATCCGTAGCATCCACCCTGCTACGTATTTGTCAACTCTGCTATGGATACGCCTGGTGTCCACCGTACTCTGGGCCATTACTGACGGTAAAACGGCGAATTTTGGAAAAGCTGCTGGCCCTTTTTTACTTTGAAAACTCCAAAGATGCTTTGAAGTCTGGACAGGCAGAAACAGAGATGTTCAGAAACGAAGACGCAGACACAAGCTACATCCGGGTCTTTTTGCTAAGTACGTAGCATTCACAGATTTTTCAGGCTCCAATCACTTGACACCCTCCTGGAAGACAAATGACCGGCATTGACCTCGGCTACCAGAGTAGAACGCAACATGGATAATCAATCACAAGCGTTGACCCTGGTGCCTTTGCTAGCAGCTAAATTCAGCATTTTCTAATACTACATCTGCCTAAATGGGTAAGAGACAATCTATTATTCAAGAGGTCTATATACACGGCCCAGTGTAGGTGAGTGGTCACATGATTTGTGATTTCAGGCATGTTAGTATAATGCGTAAATGCAGACAGACATCATACGAGTTTGAAATTTGAAAATGCTGTTTAAAAAAAATGTAAGTAGTTGCATGCACCGTACTGCAAAAGCAAGTAACTTTGCCAGTCTGAAAAGATAGAAACAAAACTTTGAAGCAAGATCAAGTCATTGATATTCACACAGCTACGAAAACACATCTTTAAAAATGGAGATCAGAGAACCGTGCAGCACTGGCAGTCTCTCTCTCTCTACTGAAGACGACCTTTCTGTCTTCGCAGGTCCCTGACACAACAGCTTAAAGCGAGGTAGCCTATCTCACCAGTGAAAACCAAGGGCAGCAGTTCAGCTCTCAGAGAAGAAGTAGAAAAAGAAAGTCCCTCCCACTCTCTCTCGCTCCCTTCCCCGCCCCCCCTCCTTGTCTTACCGCTGGCCCATTACCTTTACAGAGTGAGGCTCATTAAAGAAGGCAAGTTGAGTCAAATCTTTCCGTAATTCAGCGGAGGTGAATTGCTGTCAACATCATTAACCGTCATTTCTCCAACTCACTTCAGTACTTATGAAGTGTTCTTTATTGTGTAATGATCCAAATCTCTTCTCTAAATCAGCCCTCTTCAAAGGCCCTGGAGGACATACCACCCATGCAGCCGCCTGACATGCTAGAGGGCCAGATTGAACCTGGCTCCGTCATTACGGTACTTCTTTGTGCTTCAACAGATCCAGCGCTCTAGCTGAGCAGGTATCGCATATTCCTCACGGAGGAGCCGAGCGGGAAAAGAGATCAGTCGAGCCGCAGAGTTAAGCGGAGGGAGGGATAATGCTTTCAAACATGGCCGTCTTATCTAACGTGAGCCGTATCTTCTGCTAATCCTGCATCATTCTCATTTGCTTTGCTGCATCACAAGACCAAATTTCTTCCAATAACCTCCTTCCCTCTCTTGCCGTTTTCTTTTAATACTGTTTACTGATAGTTCAGTGATCTCACAGGGCCATTGGTCAGGCGGGCTCCATGGCTAATTACAGTGAGAGCTGCCCTGCTTGTCATGCTAGATGTCCTCTGAGGCCTGTCGTAAGAGAAGCTCCCTCTTTGTGCCTCCGCCATTGTGTGTCCCCGAGTGCTCAGTATCATGCTATGAGATGTCCTCCAGGCCTTGTGTTGGGGGAAGCCTCTTTTGTGCGGGCGCCATTGTGTGTCCCCAGTGCTGAACCCCCTGCTAGGTAGGAACACAGACAAAGTGCAGCAGGGGGATGCTTCTCAGGGCCCTAAGACCTACAGTAAATCTTCAAACAATTTAGACAAACAAAAACGGCCGCTGCGCTGCAGTGAGAGCAGACAAGGAAAAGCAGATGAATAAGCAACATCAATTACTGAGGCTCTGACCTGCGAGCCCCCACACCATGGCACACATTTCACACCAAATCGTCCCAGATTGAAGTTGACACTGCTGGAGTGGAAACACTGACCCCTCACAAGGCTAGAGCTTCAAACTTAAGAGCAGAGGAAGGCGGGAGGGGGGGGGGGGACTGACAAACTACATAGACCAAGGCCAACATGGAAGGGAGACAAGAAGGAGGGGTATGAAGAAAAAAAAATACATGCATTATAGGTCCTAGTTTGTTTCAAAGTGAGACAAAATGGCTCAATTTGAGCACTCAGGCCATCGAATTGGCCAAGCTGAGGTACAAGAGGAACATACGAGGGGACAACCGCATCAGGCCACTGATAAGGAGCCTATAAGAGGAACAAAGCTGGATTTCCAACAGGCTTACCAGTGAACCTGAGTGGGACCGGACCCTCTGTTAAGGTTGTTCTAGACTCCCAGCTTCACCCCCCAAAAAGTGCCGCTACCCCCTGAAGCCTTTTTATACCGGCACATAGAGCCTCTCTCTACTTTGTGCACTTGGACAAAGGCAAAATAAACACATGGGTCACATCTGTTCAACACACAGCTGATAAAAAAGTTACTCAACGACCCTTTTCAAGAAAAGAGATACCACTGTAAGTCTCATCTCTCACTTTCCTATTGTACCGTATCCCATCACAGTTTGTCAATACAGTGTTAATTAATATAATAAACTGCTCCGTAAAAAGACATGACAAGGAGACTGTAGTCGAGTAGCGGCACAGGAGCACTGACACATTTGGGGGCATCAGGCTCTGGATCGAGACAGTCCTAACAATCTCCCAATTAGCCAGGGGAAAGCGGAAAGTATGTCTCGGGTTCACGAAGCAAGCGTGAAACTTAACAATATGACACGGCACACAAAAACAGAGCATGTCTTTTTATAGCCACGTGTGAAAAAAATGAAGCGCAAATAATAATGAAATGAACAAGGAGGAAAAAGGTGCTTGTCTTTTTAACGCAAGAGAAAAAAAATAAGATTTGACTGTAAATTGGAGCGACGTGATGATTATGACAGACGCACAGTTGTAATAAAAACCACGAGGCAAAACTGATACAACAATTATAGAGGCAGGAAAAGTAATAAATTAAATGAGCTTTTCACTGGTTAAACAATTGTAATAGTCTATTTACAATACCAAAAATGTGCATATGTATATCAAAACACCATATTCCCTGTATAAATTTGAGATGTAATTTTCGGCCAATTCTTGACAGAGCAAAACTGAAAAGTATTTCATTAATTCAAAGATTTAGAGGACTGGAGCTCATGTGCTGTAACGGTACCCAAAGGTTAAAATGTACATTCATTTCTTTCTCTTTCCAGTTTAATAATTTGAACATTATGGAGGTCATTAGAAGATTTAATGTAGGCATTAAATCGATTGAGCCTCCATGGAGCCATGACACATTGACTGACAGATTAGCCAGCCTGTCAGACAGAGCCGAGTATTATTCACAGAGAAAATCACAACCTAACATTATCACAAACTATTCAACCCACCTAAAAGCTCCACACGCTCGACTAATGTATAGGACCTGAGTGTGAGCTCCTGTTTCAAACAATGGAATCGATTCGCATAATTTCCCCCACGATCACAGACGTTCGAACGCGTATGATAATGGAGCCGACGTCAGCCGGCCCGTCAGTCCGCCAGTCAGCACTCCTTGCAAATGGAAATCCAAGAGAAAAAAGATGGAGATGGAAATCATTTTATCTAGTTGACACACATTACAACGGAGAATTTCAAAAGAGTAAGATGGAAGCTCTCAGGTCAATTATGGTGTCAGGGCTGTCATCTCGCAATGAAATATATACCTTTGAAGAACACTTTACTCAAGGGATGGGGTGAAAGGGATGGGAAGACGTACTGTTTAACCCGGGGAACCACATAAGAATATCAGAGATGATGAAGTTAAACGTGCCGCGATAATGGACCATTTTCTCTCCGCACACTTTGTCAAGAGGGACAGATTACACCTACTTTTTGAAGGGTAGTATCAAGGGATATTATTTTGGTGAGCGAGAGATGATTAATGGCCTCAGCCGAAACAAGGGGCTTGCTCATTAACAGAGTCATTAAGATAATGGGGAAAGGTGATTTACATTATGTATTTTAAGTCGCACTGTAGTTCGACCAAACGCCACTTTGTTCTAACTGCGCCAAGGAGGTCATGTTGTCATCTGCTTTTTCGTTGGTTAGTTAGCAGGATTACACAATAACTACATAACAGATTACCACAGAAACTGGTGGAAGGATGTGGTATCGGTCAGGGGAAGAATCCATCACATGTTTAGAGGCTGATACAGGATTGTCTTTTTTGTTGTTGTAGTCTTTTGGGGGCATTTTCTTTAACATTTCACAATAAGGCGTTTCTTCAGATTTTCATTGAAGAATTACAGGGGAATATTTATGAAAGACATCAAAAAGGCAGGAGGATGGTATCAATTAGGGGCATATTCATGCAGATTCAAATCAAAACCCTTTGTATATGGGATTTTATAGGGATGCTGGGTTTTCACAGCCACTGTATGGTAACAAGTAGGACTAGAAACCTGTAACTAGCACCAACATGTAGCTGAGAAACGTGATGTGGCTTTAGCAATAAGGCTTGTTTTAATTTAGGGGTCTGTCGGGAATTGGTCGAGGAATGTGCTCTGCTGGATGCAATTCCAGTTTAGAAGTAAACACTTTTTGAAAACCGAGCATAATAAATAACGTAACTAAGCAACAGAAAAAAAACGATACTCCTGCTTTTGGTTTTTCAACAGGCATTTTCCAAGAGCAAACACACACACACACAGCCTTTTTTTTATCCTGCAAATGTAAATGCCCTTGCCCTCTGTTCGAGATATAAAATACTAACCTTGAGACAGTGAATGACAGAGGGAATTATGGGTAATTGTAGTGTCAGAAAGGGAGACAGCTGTATGATGAGATTCTGTGTCATTTAGACAATCAGAAACTTAAGAGGCAGTGTGACACATTTCTCCCCCTTTCCATCCGACAGGGCTCCTGACATGGCTGGTGATAATTTCCCAGAGAGAGAGGCCGGGGGAACGAGACAGAAAAAGAGTGAGTGGAGACAGAGAGCACAAATGAAAATGGAAGTCACAGAAAGAAAGGTGTGATTTCTCCTCTTCCATATGCAGCGTGGGCCAAGTGATAGCCTGTGTGCTGCATTCATTGCCGGAATCAAGACGAAATATCCCCTTACATGTCAACCTGCCAGCCAGATAAGAGGTGTCTGAAGCTCTGTATGAGATTAATACTTCCCAGCGAGAAATGACACAGGATGTGAAAGGGGGGGGGGGTCGATCTCTGTGTGGTGAAGCCACTTTTAACAACAGCACACAACTCAGCTCTGGAGATACAGACTTCCCCTCGGAGGTCAGCCATGTACACGGACAAACCTCAACACTAAAATAAGATGCACCAAAAAAAAATGCATCACACCTCGCAGTATATCTAAAGCCACGGCTGGAGAGAAACAACATTAAGTGCAGTTGTCAGTTCACACACGTTCGCTCGGGCCCATAACGAATTGGAGATAAATGAAAGGATGAAGTGCCTGTCAACATAATGAATTCGATGAAAGCAACATTGTCTGCTTTGTCACATTTCAAAAGCACTGACGTGTAATTACTGTTATTTGTAGAAATAGTCTTCATTATGATTGGTGAGGGCCCTTCCACTCGAGCCACTGGAAAGAGGCTCAACAGCCTCCTAATGGAAATATGCCATGATATAGTGGTCTTGTATTGAGCACTAACCTTTGCAGGTCTTGTAATGCAGATTTCTATATGGAATAACCAAACGTTAAATGTTGGTACACTCACAGATGCTCTCATCCATGGTTGGTGTTATTTCAGTGGTAAAGCAGCAGGAGATGTGCAATAGAATTTGAGATTCTTTGGTGCCAATACATTGCAGCAGCTTTTAACAGCAAACTGTAAAACAACATAACTAAGGCAGGAAGCATTAAACCCTGTGCCAATATCTTTGTTGTACTCAGGTCTACAATAAAGTATAACGTATAAAAGTAAGTATGTTAATTATTCTTTGTTAAGCGTAACAGCAGCAAAGGAAAAGTCAGCAACACCAAATCACAGACCCAACTGAAGTCCTGCCTTTAATAAACTTATGAGTGATAATTAATTAAGCTCAAACAGTTCAAACGTCGATGAAATATCTGTTAATATTGGTCGTTATTTTCGGGGTTCATGGAGATTTCTGCTCTTAGCCAGGTTATGGAATAAACTGAATTCATGCCGACGTATATAAACATCATAACTCAGTTGGACTAATGCAGTTAAGATTAATATCTGATTATAAAAAATACAGATGGGCTCAGGCCTAATTCTTGCACCTCCATCTGCGAGGCCTCGTGGCTCCCCCAGCAGTTCTGTAATTACATCTACAGTAATTACATATCCGGCCCATGGGGGGGTTACAGAGATACCGCAAAGAGGCGTGAGGTGTGATTGGTCAACTTGACGTGCTGGTGTTTCATTAATGTTCATAATGAAAACAACATTGGAGATTTATAGAAAATCTATCATAGATTTATGCAATATCAGCCACTATCATGAAGTTAGAAAACATAATATTTTCAGGTATGTTATGATTCCAGATATTGTTTTTGCTCAGTGAACTCACATTTATTTTAATGCCGAGTTAAAAACATTAGCATTCTAGGTGGGACCATCTTAAATTCTCTTTCTATTCATAACAAATGAGGACACATTAGTAGACGTGCTCCTTCTATGAGTTAGTAGACAACTGTAAACAACAGGTGAACAGAGTAATATACAGACACTTTAAAATGAGCATATGAACCACTTCCCCAACCTGTTGAATAATTATTTAAATATATTATCAAGCCAAGTCATTGACAGATATTTCACATTCACCATTTTAGTATACATTTGCACTGTGTGGTCCAAACAGAAGGAAACAAAGTATAATGTTACAATGAAATGTATTATGGGAGATAAGTGGTAAGCTTCCTTTGATATTGCAAACATCATCACCTCATCGTTGTTATTGAACTTAAAGTATCTTTAAAGAAACAGACTATAGGGTTAACCTCACAGTCCAAACCCAACTGCCTGAAGCCCAACAAGAAGAACTGCAGTGGCAAGAAGACAGATAATGCTCTGAGTAGAGAGAAAGAGAGGGAGAGGGAGGGAGAGAGAGAGAGGGTGAGTCCTCCTTTCTTTTCCCCCCTGTTTCATTCCCTCCTATTTTTTTCTTCCCGCCGTTCTGCAGTTGTGTGTCCTGACCTTGCAGCTTCTATGGCCCATCCATCTTGGGCTGCTTAGCCATTTCGCTGGCTTCATACAGCGCAGATTAACACAATTCATCACCACAATCATCCACCATTCATCACCCTTTCCAATGAATGTTTTGACATCCAGTTAATTTTCTGCTGATGATTTATCAAATTATAATTACCATGCTCTGAAGGGCTCATTTATTATGTTGATACATGATAATGATGCCAAAGTGGATTGAATTTTAAGTAAGTTCTCCCTGCAATTATAACATATGCGTTATTGTGAATAATGCCGTGCGGTTTGATTCTTTTGCGGCACTGGATATTCCAGAGACAGTCCTAATGCTATAAGAGAAAATCAATGCAACAAAAAAAAAAGAAGGAGACAAAGTGAGAGTGTTAATTCAATTTTTTTACAGAACAAATTGTTTGGCTGGGGTGCAGCGAGCATGAAAAAGTTCAATTAGATTCAGGGCGCCCATCTTGGATGCTCAGTAATTAAAGAGTGCACTAATTCAATCAGGGGCTAGGACTTGGGCAGAGGGAGTCGGGCTGTTTCTTAATGGGTTATAGGTTATTTCTCACATACTGCCCACATAGACACTTCATTAGCCTTCTTTACAATTCACTCAGCTTTTCGGCCTCATTATTATCCAGGTTTATTAAAATCCAATGGCTTCCTATCTGTTTCTATTACCGAGGGCCTGACCAGTCTAATGCACTGGGTCACAGATAAGGGCAAACACACCAAATGCTGTTTATGAGCAGTAAAGGAGGATGGTAATGGCTGTTCACAATGTGCTTTTTTCACCTCCATCAGTTTAGCCAATAGTGGTCGGAGCACAGCTAGGCCAGCGTGACCTCGGAGAGCCTCCAGCTGCCCTCTACAATAACCTTTCTCTCTATCAGAGATAATTACATCTCTTCATGAGAGCAGCGGATTCAGCAGGGGAAAATTAGATTCCATTTGGTCAGTTTATTTTCCCTTTTTAGTCACTGCTACTTTTTTTTTTTTAAAAACAAGTTTTAACCAGGCGCAGGCATTTGATCCTGTGACCCACGCTTCTGACACCAAACATAGACACCGGTCAAGAGGCGGGGGCGGTTGGTGTGGAGCTGCAGTGCATTCTGGGGCACAGGCAGCCAGCTCAGGGAGATGAGGGCTTAGAAGGTGTTAAAGGTTATTGAATGCTGGAGAATTCTCCTGGCAGTGGAAGCATTGTTTACAGCTATCTATTTTTTTGACTCTTTGCCCTTGGGCTGCGGCCCATAAACAGAGCTGCTATCCCCCACACCCCGGCCAGTGGAGAGCGCAGAGCATAATTGTGAGTCCCCCTTGGATGTCCCAAAAGTGAAAGATGTGTCTGGTAAGTGAGAGAGGTCAAACACGAGCATGGATATTTATTACATGCGCTGCAACCAGATGGAGGCGGCCCATCCATCAAGTGGAGCTGTCACGCCGGTCACAAACGTTTCCCATAAAGACACCCCCACCCCCGCTTCCCCTCGCTCACGCTCTGTGAAAGCAGGAGGTCCGTCCGCATGGGAGGAAAGAGAGAGAGAGAGGAGTGAGTGAGGAAGAGCGAGGAGACTTGTTTTGTACAGTTATGAACTTCAGGAGCAACACAACATATCCTGGGCTTGACAGCATTTCCATGAGTCCACCGGCTTCACAGCTTTTTTTCTCTAATTAGTGTCTCTCCCTGTCTTTCCCTTAACTGTACCCGGGCCTATTTTTAGCCGTGACTTTATCAATAGTGCTGTGACCGGCCTTGTGGACGGTCAGCAAGGGCAGGATGGGAAGGCATGCAGCCAGGCAGCTTAGGGAGATATTAAAGGAGCGGAGGGGGGAGCACTGGAAGGGCGTTTCTGACACTTGCTCCCTCATTCATCAGGCCCTCATAGGCCCGTCGGTGACAATGAAAAGATTTCACAATACAGCCGCGGCAGAAACTCATTCTGGCCCTCATCCATCATGTTCAGCCCGCTAGCCATTCCACTGACCTAATCTGTGATGCCTCGCTGCCTGCACCCGGTTCCTTAAAGGCAGGCTTCATTACTGTGAGGGAGAGCAGGAGATAGGGGCCAGGGGCCAAGGGCCTGGAGAAAAGGGCCATGGTAGTCAGATACACACAGAGACTTAAGGTACATAAAACACGGAGACAGCCAACTGTCACAGTCGCCCACGTCCTACGGCAAAGAGCACTGCGGTTCACACTGCCACCGACGACAGAGGCTGATGGAGGGAAAAAATATAAATATAGAAGAAGGAGGGTGAGGCTGACGGTCAATTTTCTCTGATTAACTTTGAAAACACTGTCTCACTGTCATGGAAAAATCCACATCGAACAGCCTTCTTCCCATCCATCCATCAATCAATCAAGTGATTAGGCAGCTTGTTACTGTCACAAACAATTTCCAAGTCGACGACTGAGAGAGCTTCAATCAGATATGCCAAAATCACAGGGCCGGTTAAGCAGAGCTTTCTTGAGATACAATCACTGCACTAGCCATTATCCATGCTAACCTTTGTTTCCCCTTCCTCCATCCAGGGTCTGTACTGCGCTGCCTGTTTCTGGGCTGCAGAACGTTACTTAACCAAAAAGGGTCAGACAGAGGGAGGCAGTCTACCTGACCCTGGACCAGCTATTATGGAGCTTTATTCCCTAAACCCCTACTCTGGGTCTGAGGCCAGACTCCACTGGCAGCTTCCCCTCTTATCTCTCTAACTGCTCTGTCCCCAGGCCCGGCTGCCCGCTGCTTAATGGAGCCTGTCTCTGTGCCGAGGGGCAAATTCAATCAAGCCCCTCGCTAAACATCTTCAAATAACATTGCTTCAGCTCAGTGGAAAAGTGAACACTGTCGCTATTGAAATCTACTCAACTGTCTGGGAAGCCATGTTATTGCTGCCCAGTCAACACCAGCCATGAAGCAAGGGATCGCAGTGTTTTAAAAAAAAAAAAGGTTAAAGACATCCATTTATATGATGTACTCTGTGTACAGGTTTATTACTTTTTATCCTATATTATCATATTATCCACTACTTAATTAAATAAGTAAGCATCAATTAAATTCTAGTCTATTTGATATGAATGCTTCTCCTGTTTAACCCTTTGAACAGTGCTGCCAATACCTGTATGTGTGTATGACGATGATATAAATAATGAAAATAAAGAAGTAAAGCCCTGATTAACCATGTGTAGTGTAGCAGCCCCACCACATTCTCATGCAGTTATGTGCAAGGGGTGTCTTTGTTGTCGAGTATTCTGAGCCAAATCTCTTATGTTAAAGGTTCTATATACAAAAACGACTCAAAAATATAACACATGTTCCAATTCATCTCTGAACAACATCAGACCCTGAGCAGCGAATGTTTAAATCATTAACAGAGTCGATTAGCAACAAAGTGTAATCAATGTGCAGATACCAGCTAGCACTAACCAGCTCTTTCTTCCCTCTGAGGAGAAGCTGTCACGTGACACACATGTAGAGCTTCTTAAAAAATGATGCTAGCTGGATAAAAACATATCGTACATGTTGTCACTCTGCAGAATTCTTTTCATGACGGTTATTTTTTTTAACACACATTTTTTTGACACAGAAAAATCTCCCTTACTGCCCAACCATAGGTTAGTTACATTCATAATTGAAATAGCATGTAATTCACAAAATATATATTAAAACAGTACATTGCTGCTGTTGCCTATCTCTTCCCACCAGTTACAACCTTATTCCTACATGTTTGACACACAGCACAACATAAGGCAAGATGTCCAACATAATCCTAATGAAAAAGTAATCTCCAGCACCTCCCAAATTGCCATCACCGTTCACTCGCGTTCATTTTACCATCAGATCACTTATTGCATCATACAACCCCCCCCTGTTGGGGCCTGGAGATTAAAGAGACAGCTAATTGACAGGCAAGGCTGCCCAGGAAACACCAACAAGACAGATGAAACTGATGGGAAATGTTTACAAGCCTTACATCAGCACAGATAACATCGGAGGAAGGGATTTTCTTTAAAGCTCCCCTAAATCACAGACATATCTAAACGTATACCACTGTGCATCTTTTAAACAAACCCAGCCCCAGTTGCAGCAGGTAGGTGTTTATATAACAAACGGGAACTATGTTTGATTTTCTATAACTGTCTAATCTTGAAATGGTAATTCCTATATAAGGATCTGATTTACTCCCTGTTAGCCTTCTGTTTCAGCACTTACACTTCGGAATTACCTCCTCCATTTAGGAGGTTATGTTTTCACCCCGTCCCTTTGTTTGTTTGTTGGTTAGTTTGTTTGTCTGTAAGCAAGATTACACAAAAACAACCACAGGATATGATGTGGGCCAAGTAGGGACACACATGCATGCGCGGAGCAGGGGGTGGATCGAGGATTTTTTTTATTTACTTCCTTTAACATTGCATGATGGAATAATTAATGGGTGTTGATGAAAAAAAAAAATGTGTGTTAAATTTTGTGCAGCTTCCTTGAATGTTAGGGGAGTGTTGGTGTACGCGTTCTACTCAGAGCCATTTTAGTGTTACTAATGTTTTTACTGCACATTTAATACACATATTTTTTACATGGTATTTTATCTCCTGCATCTGTTATTCTGCTCTAATTGTATGTCAACTTAAAGAAAACAACAACATTCAGCATCATATTAGAATCTATACACCGACCAGAACAAGCGGTCGATAAAGAGCACTGTAACGACGGCAGCATTTCCTGTCTGAGCGAGGTGCTTTTATAGAAAGCTGTTAAGGAAGAGCCGAGTCCTCGAGTGATTTTTTTTGACAATTTAACCGGTTCTCCTGACACATTAAATGACTATGCTGACAGCTTAACTGCGCTGCCAATCAATATTTCTTATTACTCTCATTGTCAAGGAGAAAATAAAAATATGATGCGGGGGTCAACCCGGGAGTGACAAGGCATTAAGACCCCATCAGTGCTGCTCATTAATGCAGGTAGCCCATCAAAACACAGACAGTATACGCCTGATGAAACCCAGTCAACATCTAGTTTGAGGAAGATTAAATTAAATCAGAAATAGTAGAGGGGATGTTTTGATGAGAAATGAAGAATACCGATTATTCTCCCTCTATTTGTGCACCGGGCGCTGGCAGGTGATTGTGTTTCCCTGCCCAAAAAACCTTCAAACACCAAATGATGCTAAATGTGCCATCCCAACTAAGCTGCCGAGCTCCGCCCACAGCATTACAACCCAGCGGTTTTTCGCATCAACGTGAGGAGGAGAAAACAATTAACCAGGGGTTTAACCCGTCAATCATGTCCTGTCAACCTATCACACTTGCACTCTCAGGTCCACCTCCTACTTAACTCGCCCTGTGATATGCTGCTGGCAGCTCGGATGGCTTGACTGACGGCAGTCCTGATCCCGGCACTGGGAGGTGCCTCTGCGGACGTCTTGGGCAATAGAGAGGCAGATTGGGGCGGACGTGCGAGGGTGAGGTGAATGGGGCCTAAAGGATGGAGGGAGTGGCGGGTAATTTGCTGCTCTGTCCTAATTAGATGTGCAAAGCAGCATCGGGGCGCTGCCACCGCAACGATGGGAGCGAGGGGAGGGCTTGGGTGGGGGGGGGGGGGGGGGGGGGGAGGAGACGGACCGACGCGTTCACACTACTTGTTATTGGACGTGACTTTTTCATGAGCCAACTTGGAGCTCTCAGCTAAACACTGCATCTAAAACCCATACATAAAGGAAATAGGGCATGAAATGTACAAGATCAAGCTAAGGAAACAATAATCTTAGTGCTACCCGACTACAAAAATGCAATTTTGCTTGTTCTAAATCATGCAAGTTCAAACTAAGTGATTCCTTTCATTGGTTTGAAGTTACAAAATCACTGGCTGTAGTTTGGAGAGGAGGGTTGAAGACAACGAGACAGACAGTGTGTTAGATTAGGTGCATGCAGGCAGAAATATGGGCTGAGCCCTTTGGCTGTGTATCTTATTACTTTGCTCTCGGCTCCCAACCCTTTGGATTCCATACCGTTCTGTTAACCATCAGCAATTATCTCCCTGTCAGAGCTAAAGGTAACAAATTTCCCCCCATCCAGCCAGCCGCTATCATCCTCTGGACACCGGCATCAACTGACAGCAGCTAAATCACGCCAGCCAGCCAAGACTCCTGACAGACAAATGCACTACCTTGGAAAACCTGGGCCCATCACTCTAAGAGGGGAGGGGTGGAGCGAAGGAGGGGCGGGGGGAAGAAGGAGTCTCTCCCTGCTGACCTTATACTTCTTCCCTTTTTCCTCTGCACCCCCTCCCTCCCTCCTCCGCTGTAAAAGATGGACTGCCCTGTATTCTGTAAGCACAGGGCCTTGTTCCCAAATAAGAGAATTATTAATGGAGCTTTCCTCGGTGCTGGTTTATCTTGTACCATCACACCAGGTCCAGGTTTCCCTCCTTTACAGATGGACACAGCCAGCCAGGGCTATGAGTTATCCTCGCAGCACCCGGCAACCAAAAAACAACACCAGGGCTCAGACTACAAACACCATATTTCTGCTACCTGAGAAACTTTCTAACGCCTGTGTACTAGAAAGACAAAATAACATGAGCACAAACTGTTCCCTGATTCATGTACATACATATATAACATGGCCATATAAATAGTTGATCAAGGCTTTTATTTAACAAAATAAACGCACAGACTAAAATGTGTCAGTAAGAGCAATTTCAGGGTCCAAAAGTCTTTCGGTTAGAATGGAGAAAATGAATTAACCAGTTTGGTTGTTGCCAGTTATATCATTATGGTTTTACTAGTAGAACAATGAACGCCCTCATGACACAGCAAGTAATCCTGTGAGCATTCTTTTTCTTCTTCTAGTGTTGGTCCAAAAGTCAATGTATTCCCACTGCAAACAAACCGAACCATGGTTCAGTTTGAAAGAGACCAACTCTTTCGGTCTGTCTTTTGGACCAGATCGCGGTTATTTTGATATCTTGGCTCGGGAGAGTCCACAGGTTTGTACCAAAGAAAATGTAAATCATATATTATATATTTGAGCAAAAACAAATTGGTAGATTAACCACTTAGTGCATACAGAATATTAATCAACTTATATTTCAACAGCTGATTAATTGTTTTTAAAATGTTCATGTACTGTAAAATGGAAATATGTGGGGTTTTCATTTAAATATGTTACTTGTGATTGTGAATTTCTTAAATATTACCTTTCCATTGATCATGAAAACAGTAGTTGTAGTTATAGTTGGAGCCCTGTAAGAAAAGCCTAGTAAGGGGTTGAACAAAACCAACAGAGTAAACAGGTTGACAGACGACCTGAGCAAAGCGTGGACGATCCGAGGTGAGGGAGGGGAATGCATACTTGAGCAGATTAGTGTGATTAATGTAGCAGACTGACAGGTGAGGTAAGGGCGACGAGCTGATTCCAATTCTAAATGACGTGACCTTTTTTGTGCGTCAAACACATTCACCATAAAAGTCAATGGCACGTCACTGCTGCTCAGCATATCACCTTTCATATCCCCGCTGCCATTCATTCAGCTTCTTTCTCTGTTTTAAATTGTAGCACTTTGGATTTAACTGCATGATCCAGCTGTGCAACTATAATGAAATAACACAGGCTAGTGAGTGTAAATCAACTTTTCTTAGCGTAACTGCGAGTGGTTCACAGCCTTAACAGCTCTTTCCATCAGATCCCATTAGCATACTGATGCAGGTAGATTTCTGTGTGTGGCGCCCTGTATCGGTAGGGGTGTGAGAGGAGGGGTGCTGTACCTGACAGTGACCTGTCAAGCCAGATAGGATGTGTTCAACGATAAGCTGTCTGCCTGGATCTCACACACACACACACACACACACACACACACACACACACACACACACACACACACACACACACACACACACACACACACACACACACACACACACACACACACACACACACACACACACACACACACACACACACACACACACACACACACACACAAACACACAGACTAGTCCTACACCAAGCTTAAGGAGAGCTAAATGACATTTCAGAACCTCAAAAGGTTAGATGTAAGAAGGGAAAGCACATGTGATCTGATTCCTGTTTTCTAAATACCAACTGTCATTACTTCTAATACATAATGTAATTCAGTACATATATAATGCCAAATGAGCCACAGCAACATGTCAGTACTCATCAGTTAGGCTATTTACAAGTCCTTTAAGGTTGCGAATATTATTTTCATGATTGTTTAGTCAATACAATACCAGAAAAACAACCAACAGTTTGAAACACACACACACAGTCAATGCAATGTTGAACAGCCTCAAATAAGGGTAATGTTTACATTTACAATTTAAAAGAAATGTATCTCCTGTAAACCTTTAAAATAATCTGTGTGTGCAACTAATGGTGTTGTATAATTTTTAGAATTATAATAAATTATAATAGTAATGTGGTTTCACCGGCATTGTGAAAAAAGTGCTTTTGTGCTTGTGTGTAAAACTCAAAGTTCCCAAAGTGTGTTCGGGTAAATTCCAACCCTGTGTTTTTACGTCTGCATCCGTTTGGATTGTGCCAGTCCAAACCCACAGAGCAGCGTCCAATCAGAGAGCAGGTGTTAGCATCGCCCTCATCTCCGCCACAGGTCATGTAGGTGTAGAAGAAAATTCAAGATGGACGACGCCAAAGATCCAGGTGGGTTTGCATACGAACACAGCACATTAAATGTCTACCATTATTTCCTACAGCTTCATCATATATAATTTAACACACCAGCGTTTGCAGTTGACGCAGCAACACCCATGAATAATGGAACAACTAAATCCATCACAGTCCACTGAGCTTACTGCAGTTACTTTCCAACCAGAACACTTAAAGTAAAAAAAAAAAAAAAAAAAAAAAATAGCAACAACTGACTGGAGAGCACAGAAACACAGCTGGTGAGGCAGTGACAACAATCTCGCTCCAAAACAAGCTCAGCGGTTTAACAACAGGGGCCACGTCTAAGGTTGCAATTGTACTGTAGAACAAGCCAACCAGGGTGTACTGGTTTGACTATATAACGATTGGAGGTGCACACACACACACACACAACACACACACACACACAGAGACACACACACACAGCGGGCCCCTAGGCAGGATCAATATTTGTTGGGATTGCACCTTGTTCCAACAATGTAAGATTTACGGCAGGCGTGGGGGATTTACACTTTGTCTTCCAAGCAACTCATCAGTGCAACCCAATTACTAACCCCAGACAGACAGCATTAACATGGGCCCCGCTGCTGCTTTATGGCCCCTCAGCCCGTCTCATTCCAGCCTCTTCAGGCGCTGCCACCATAACGGATACTACACTTAAAATGTGCTCACAGGAATGAATTCTCCGTCTTTCATTACTCCTACCTTGATTTACTTCATATCATTTCGCAGCTATAGACAAAGATAACACATTGTAAATTACCCCCTATCCTGTCTGCTTGTTTCAGCACTGGGGGGGGGAGAGCGGCAGGGAGGGAGGGAGGGAGGGAGGCAGGGGGGGCGAACACAGAGGGGGGGCAGTGGTAGCACGAGGGGGGCTCAGGTGCCGGTGCATCTTTCCCTGACAGAGATGCATCCCTGTCACAGAAAAACCCTCTGTCCTTGTCAAACGTCTTCCATGGGCTGAATCGTACGATTACACGTGTGAATGCCCATTTTAGGACGAGAATAACCTTTTCAAAAACAAGCATGAAAAATACACTGTTAGCCACCATGATGTCTGACTTAAATACTCAGTGGGACAATTTATCGCTATAAGAAGACAAAACTAAAAGTAGCAGTGTCACGTATTATAGCAACAGCAGCCATCACAAAAGTATTGTTTTGTTGAGCAGGTGTCATTTTGAGCCCTCGGGCCATCGGCAAAGAACTGCAAGTGACCGAGCCTCCTCTGGCGTCTCCTGTTGTTACTGTGGGAGTTTAAGGAAGGCCGTGCCACTGGTCCCAGTCCGGCCCCAAACACACACAGCCACAGGGGCACAATTTCAACCGAAAGCACTTTTACTGTCTGCCAATCACTGTGGACTGCAGGGAAAAATGCTGCATCACACACTTTCCGAAAAACTATTTCAAAAAAAGTATTTCCCAGCAAATTATAAACAAATATCATAAATGCATGTCATCTGCATTTGCAACATTTTCTCTCTGGGGATCATTCATTATGTAAACATTCAATTTATGTGATGAAATGTTACCGGTCCATCTGTTCATCAGTAACACGCCCGTCTGTGTGTGTCGCTGAGAAACGACACTGAGGTCGGCCGTAGAGAACCCCCCCCCCCCCTCGTCCTCCCCCTGCAATTTCCTCCACCCTCCATCCTATTTCAGTGGTTGATAACTAAGAACATTAGTTTTATGCCACTTGCCAAGCTCAAATGAAAAGAGAGCTAACTTTAATGACACCGCAATTAATCGGCCCAATAGACAGACAGCTAAAAGACGAGATATTGACTTCATTAAGGATAATGTATTATGTCATTAAGTCAGTAGGGTCACCTTGTGTATCATACAAGCTGGTTAATATATTGGCATTTTCCATGAATAAGATAAATTCAGACGTGGGAGATAAAGCTGATTAGAAAATGTTTTGTCCCGGGAGGGGGGGGGGGGGGGGGGGGGGGGGGGGCCTGCTGCAGTCAGACTGCTGCTGGAGACCTCCACAGGGAAAGAAAAGGGATAATGTGCGACCAATCATACTTTATCAGAACCTGGATTGATTGGCTGCGGCAATTTAATCATTATTGTTTAGCTCTAATCTACAAAGAGGAACACTCACGGCATGAATGTCTTTATAGGGGAATGTCAGCAGCCTCATTTATTTTCCAGTGTTAGCGTTGTTTTAAGGATTTGAACAACAAATTGCAGTGATTGATATTCTCCTTCAGTCGCTGACCTTGAAATACAAGAGAATCGCTATTTGCATTACTGAATATAACTAATCATAACCATAAAAATAGCTCAGACTTTGTAATATTTTAAAACGTATCAGCAACACTGGCTACATTTATATGGAGACCAATGATTAGAATATTGACCTTATTCGGACATTTTTTCAAATAAAGTTGCTAAAGGAACTATCCTCACATCATTCCATCTTATGATATTATGTCAGTTTAAAAACACAAAACTGTATTGGTTTAATGTAAAATGCTTTTGTACACCACTTGTTTTATTTCTAATTTTGCAAAAGATACAATTCCGTGTTATTTTTCCATCTTGTTTGTGTGCTGTATGTCGATGTCGAAAAATGCTGTGAAAACTCCAATAGGACATTATAACGAGATTAAGAAGTGCCTACATAATGTGACTGAGGTCGGACTACTCCACACATTAATTCTATTTTTGTTTATTTATAGCATTACCTTATTCTGGTTACGGTAATCAGACATGGTGTTAACATGGCAGTCTTATTCAGGCTACTGGCTTAATCGTGTTAATATTGGTATATCGGTGTCCATGTAAACATAGTCACCGTGAGAATAACAGGGATTTATTCCTCTTACAGTGTTCAGTGAAGCCACTGGATATATTTATGTTGTTGTCCAACGCAGTGGCATTAATGTCGCCCTCTCAGCAGAATCTGTCTCTTTCCCCACAACATCTCCCCCAGGAGTATTGAGAGGTATTGGAGTTCCACCGCACTCCACTGCGACCTTGCTAGTTTCTCTTTTTGGGGGTCCGCCTGATTATCGGCAGTTTCTCATCTGCTGGAGGCTCAGCTCATTTGTCATGATTATTGCTGAGTTCTGGCCTGTCATTGGCTGCAGGAGATCAATGGCTTTGGCTGTTGTACGGGCAGGCCACAGAGCCCTTTCTTCACTAAATGGGGCTTTCCCTCTATCCATCCATCCATTCCATCCATACTGCCTTTTTTCCTCCTCAATGTCTTTCTCTCCCTTCCCCCTGAGTCACTTCATCAATTCGGTGGTCTATATATCTTTTCTCTCCCAATCAGTGCTGACACAGAGTCTGTTTTTTCTTCTTCCAGGTACTGATTATACCAAGCTGTGGAGTCACACATTGTTGACTTCATTAAGGAGCTTTTCTTGTTCTGTTCAACTTGAGTTTCTCCTCATTGAGGTAAAAAAAAATTATCAAGCAAACAAAATTCCATGAACAGTCTGAGCTGATTCTTGCTGAAACATGTAAAAGCGGGGTCCTGGATATCAGTGCTGCAGTTGTTATTTAGCATCTTTGGGGAAAATAAGCCATGCATAGTTTCAGAATGAATGCAGGTAAAAACAGAGCAGAATTAATGAAGGAATAGATGGACATATTGGCAAATTCACCTTTTCACTCGCATGCCGAGAGTAAGATGAGGGGATCAGTGCCACTCTGGAGTCTGCACGATAGATATGCAGCTACAGGCCGTTGTTACCTTAGCTTAGCATAAAAATAAGAAAACAGGGGGAAACTGCAAAGTCTTAATGTCACTGTGGGGTTGCCTGGCAATCATGCAAAGAAGTAACTGCGACCAGCCAAGAAAAAGTCCATTAATTGACCCTTAACATCATGAAAATGTTTTACTTTCAAGTTTTGAATATTTACTCTTCATGAGGAGAACCAATCTTCTCATCTAAATCTCGGCAAGACCACAAATAAGCAAATTTCCCAAAGCAAAGTAATTCCTGAACCTGAGCCAGTGTGTTTGACTATTTGCTACATGCTTATTAAATGATCTCCCTGATTACATCATGGACTGGGGAAGTTGTTCATGTGTGGCAGAATATCAAGAAAACTTATTTTGAAGAATTTGGATGAAGTTATTCCAGCCCATCTGGGGACCTAGTTTCTAAATAAAAGAAGAATGTTAATAGCTTGCTGGACAAACATTATTAGCAGTGAAATATTTATCCAAGCCAGAAGCCCTGGTTCAATCTGTTTCTCATGAACTGAACCCTTGTGCCAGAACTTGACTGCAAGATTGCGATACTGTCACATGCCTTAGGTAATAGCTTCAAACTCGTCCGAAGAGTTTTCAACCAGCACAATTAAAAATGAGCCTCATTAAAATCCATACACAGTCTCTCAATCAATCTCTGCGTCTGTAGGCTCTACAGGCCTGACAGAGTATAAAGTTCACAAGTGAACATATCATTATATCATGATCTGTAATGATAAGTTCTCAGAATAACTCTTTTTTGATTATGGGCGTCGGTGGTTAGTGGCCCTTTAAATATCGCGGCTTATATTTGTAGCAAATGAGAGTGTAATTTAATGTTCAAAGACGCTACAGAGAACTTTAATTATGTGCCCTTAATGAGGAATAAATTATGGCAAGACTAATTGCTTATGAATGTGAAGACACAGATCATAGCTCCGGCTGCACCACACAAGCTGCAGCCACGGCAAAAAAGAGCAAAGAGCTGATTTCCCTACGTGGCCTCTAGATCACGCGCAGTGTGCATTGAATAACCATTACGTATGGTTATGAAATAAAGCTCCCGGCAAATGTTTAAATAAAGGCACATCATGAAAACGTTACGAAAATTGGTCTTCATAAAACGAGGCCAAAATCGTAACGTAACGCCCGAGACAATGTATGGAAAAGTGACGCTGTCATTATTGAATCTTGACGCGTCGCATCAATCACGCTGCGCAGTATCGGCGCAACATACATGAAGAGCTATCACAGGGGAAACACGAGAGCAATTGCTCCAGTGTGAAAAGCCATCGAGCAGACGTCCGTGTCGGTAATCAAACCGCGAGTCTCTCGGCTTCTCCTCGAGGGTCATGGAATTAAAGTGCCTTTCCACCAAGGTCAAGCCGGCGCAGAAGAGCCTTATTAAATATATTCCAGCACTTCTTGTAATGGCTAGGGATGATCCACCGTGATAATTATCGGCCTGCCTTTGTCTTTGCTCCATCAGTGGACTCAAGATAATAGAGAAACACGTGTGTCCTTCAGGTTGCATACGTGGTCATTGGATTGTAGGGAGATCTGAATGGTGAACGAGGACGTACAGCGGCACAGGGAGTCTAGGCCACGGCAGTAGAAGTGGTATAGGGAGTTGTACTGACTATAGTTATACACTGTAGTAGCTGTGCAGACTGTTAAAGGCAGCCCAGAGCGAGTCCAGTGCCACCTGGAGAGTGAGTAGGAGAGCTGATGAGTTTTATCACCTCGCCAAAGCCTTCCACAGGAACTTCTAATTGACGGCTGGGCCTGTTCCTCTGTCCCACACAATTTCCCATCATGCCTCTCCTGCTGCCACACAGCTCTCACTACTTGTACCCCGGTTCTCCACCTCCCTCCTCCCTCGGTCTATCCCTCACTCCTTCTCTCTCTACCTTTGTTTTCACCCGCATCCGTTCCCCATCTCCTTTCCTCTCTCCCGGTGCCGCCGCGCCTTGGCTTGGCTGAGCATGCCTGACAGGCGGATTCCTTTGCTTTTCACCGTATTAAAGCCACTTTCCTGCTCTGACAGCCTGCTCTCTCCTGCCACCTCATAGCTCTGGCTTCACACTTCTCTGGGCAGCCACTGCCTCTTGACAGACCACTGTCACTTCCCATCATGCTCTCTGCTGATCGCACCTCCCTCCTCTGCCACACTGACACCCCCCATACCCAACCAACCCTTCCTCGGCAAGCCCGCGCGAGCCCACTTCCATACCAGTGCAATTATTTTTTTGACAAGCCATCCATCAGCCTTAACTTTAAAAGCACTCTCCACTGATATCCATTGTTAAACCCCCCCCCCCCCCCCCCCCCCCCTCACCGCCCCTGCCTTCTCCCTCCAGATAGAGCTTGCATGAGAGAGTATGATATCAGACATCACCAAACCTACCAAACCATGTAAATTTACTTTGTTCTCGGCTATGTTTCCAATTTCACGTCCAATTTTTCGGTACATTATGCGTCGTTGTTGTGCCTAATACAATGTTGTCAGAACCCATTAGAGGCTGCTCCCTTAGTCGCCTCTGAAAACAGGTTACGATTGGTATGCTATATGTGTAAGGCAGGCGCATCGCCGCATCTCCAGTTGAATCTTATTAAAATTATCTGTTCAATTCTCACGTTCCTCGGTCAGAGCAATTTGCAGGCATTAGCAAAGACACATATGAAAATGTCAGCGTGTCAACTAATAACGACGAAAGCAAAGGGAGTGCATCGCTGTGAGTCAATAACGCTGCCGTGCTGGTGACACAAATTTGATGGTAATCTAAGAAAATGAATAAGGGGGGGGGGGGGGGGAAGCTCTGTGCTGTGTGAATGGGAATCTTGTCCTGCGTTGAATCATTTGGTGTCTTCCACTTGGCCTACATCTTAGCCTTGCGTTGGAGGGAGAGGAAGAAAAAAAAAGCGGGGCACAACAACAAAGTGCTCTCCCATCACTGCTGTCTGGTGCGCTCAAACATCACACGCTACATGTGCATGATGAATCGGCGGCATTATGCACAGCTCAAATGACTGTTCTCTTCAGCTGACCTATGCTGCCATTTGAACAACATGATGCTGTGAGCAGACACTGAATGTGGCTGTTGAGGCTCCCAGTGCACAATTAGAAACACTCACGACTCACGAGGAAGAATCTACGGCTCATGTACAGTTGTGCTACTCGACCAATGACGCCGATTGAGGAGCACTGCGGCGGAAAAACTTGGAAATAATAATCAATGTCATCATTTAGCAAAGTTTTGGCCTCTGAAACTCGTTAAACAGAAATATGGCAACATAAAAAGGATAAAAAAAGTCAGAGTTGTCACTGGGGTGAGCACTTCTCAGTGACACATTACAGGTTGTCCACCCCACACTAAAGTAAAATGGGTCAGGGCCAAAAGACTGTGCAACTGCAGCACTAGTTCATAAAGAATTTCCAAGACAAGACAAATAAGAAGTGACAAAACTGCCACAGCAGCACAATGCGGCTCGGCTGCCACGCGAGAGAATCACTCAGCCAAGTGAGCTTGTAAACTTTAAGCCAATTGCATTGAAAACCCAGCCTTCAACAAAAAGGAAACACAATTAACAAGCTGATACCAGCATGTGTCTGGCTGACTTAATGAATATCAAATTACACACAAACACTTATAAATCATCATTATCCCCCAAATTCTAATTGATCCCACAATTAAACATGACAAATGCTACGTATGGCAAGTCTTGACTTTATTCTTTCCCAATAAGCGACTATTTATCTTTCTCCTTTCCGAGTGCGTCATAGCTAATTTCACATTGTGTGTGCTGCTAATTAACAGGGACAGACAGACCATTTTAGTGCAGGGTAATTTCTTTTGTTTACAGCAGGGAACCTTCTGTTTGGAATAATTTCCGAGGCTCTTAGGAACTCGGCTTTGCTGCTAATGGCGTCTATTTCAACCTTCCTTTAGGTTTTGGAAGGACAATTTATTTTCTGTTAATTTGGGACAATAATTATTTAATTGCAGCTTTTAAACTGCACATTTCAGTCCAATAATAAGTATAATAAATATTAAGAGTAGGACCCGACTGATATGGATCTTTAGAAATTAATTCAAATTTGTTAAATGTATGTGTATTTAAAATCGGATATTTAGGATATATTTATATATGATTTGTTCTTTGAACCGTAATTCAATTAAATATGTGCTCTTTAAAATGCGAAGAGCCATTTAATTACATGCTTGCAAGAGTGGGCGTGTTTGATTGCCCCTGCTTTTTGATAATTCTGTGTGTACAAGAGCATGTGTGTGTGTGTTTACTGACATGTTTATTTGTGTTGTGTTTACACCTCGTGCAGATGCTGCATCTTATGCACAGCATGCAGAAACCTGCCACTGTCGCCGGCCCTGACAGCCCTGGTCCTCAGCAAAGCGAAGCAGGGCCCCAGCATATGTTTATCAATGATCCAGATGGCTCCTGCTCGTCTCCAGGCTGACAACTTTGCTCCTCCATTATCAAACGCTGGTAATTAACCATAATCAAGTAGGTGTTAATTAGACATAATGAAACAATTTCTGTTTGGTCAGAGCCTACTATTTGCCAATTACTTGTAATTACATGCACTAAGCAGTGGAGTGTTATCTCTGCTGGTGGGGGAACAGGCAGCCAGTCAGGCAGCAGGCCTGTGTCGGTTTGTTCGACTGAAGACACTTTTGTTTTGTCAAAAAATTTGGCAGATTTAAAAACCTGCAGGCCCCTGATTGGCCAGCCTGTCACAGCTGCCTGTGTGGGGGGGGGGGGGGGGGGGGGACAAAGGGAGCGTCAAACTTCTCAGTGACAGCGCCAGGGAAGTTTGTCATTCCTGTGAGAGGACGGCTGTTAATCAGAGTGACCCCTGACCCCTGATCCACAGGTCCCAGCACCGCCGTACACACCTGGAAGAGAGGCGGGTTTTCATGGCGGTAATGAAAGCTGTAAATTTGCTTAGTACCAATCAGAGAATAGATACAGCTTGGAGAAGAAGAGGAATAAGAAGGGAAGATACAAGCTGGGAAGACAGAGGAAGAAAAAACGAGAGAAGTTTGAGAAAGTCCAAATGAGATGAAGAAATGCAAATGTGTCCCTGTAAGACGTCGGAGGGAGACACCTGGCATCATGTGGAGGATGATGAAACTGAAGGGTTTAACAAAGATGAGCTGTAACAACAGGAAGATGGAGGCGTTTTAATGATGGCACACATGATGAGAAGAAAATCCGAAAACAGCATCTATCAATTATGTGTATTTGTTATGAATGAGAACAACTTGAACGCCTGATTTTTATTATTTTATTTTCTTATTTGGATTATTGTATTTTCACTTTGTCGGACCGGCCTTGAGTTGCCAATATGACACCGCATTTTGAACACCTGTACAAAGAAGATACTATACACAATACTTTCATATAAGCAACATCAAGTTTTTCAATCACAACTGTATTAAAATAAATATCATTATTGAATGTTAATGGTAACAGAAGAAGACGAAACCCAGCATGCAACTGGACACAATTCAATATCGGATTAAGATAATTTATGGCATTCCTATTATTATTCCTATTATTATTCGCCTTAGAGCAAAATAAGAATCAACTTCAGTCCAAGCCAATGGTGGTTGTAAGTAATTATTCCCATTGACATGGAGGTTCTCACGGATGAAGGTGGAGATCCTCACTAAAGTACAGAGCGGTGTGAACGTCTGACGGTAACACAACCTACACACTCTAAAGCCAATCCCGGCTCAAGGACCATATGCTGTTGAGCTAATCTGTCATCTGCTGGGTGCCTGAGTCCAAATTCCACAACAGCCCGCTTCAAATTTGAGTGTCACCAGAGTCGTCCTAATTAAAGACGGCGATCGCTGTAGAAAAGGCCTGTTTGTGTGCGGAGTTAGTCATTTCCCTAAAGAGGCATCAACAACACTGTAAATAAGTCATTTGCAGCGAGTTGGTATAATCACAGAGGCCGTAACTCAGGACCTCAGCCATAATTACTGTGGTCCAGCATAATCAACAGCACATCATCTGCTACGAGCTGGAAAACTACTCAAACTCACTCCACAACACTGTCTTCCATCGCTAAGGACACACAGCAACCCAGTGTCAGACATGGGCCCAGACATTTTGCAGAGTTTGCCTTTCACATGTGCAGAACGCAGCAGATTGTCCAGGTCAGGTGAGTTCACAACAACAGGAACATTTCCAGAACATTCAGCCGAGGAGTGGTGCTTGGGTATAGAGCAGGCGGAGAAGTAGAATATGAAGTACAAATTACACTGTGTTTTTCGTACAGCACATCGTGACCGCTATTGGGCCCTTAACTCCAAGAGATCTCGAATCTAATTTTCACTGGGACCTTTTAAGAGGGCGAGCAGGAGAAGTTCCGTACAATGTCAGGAGCACCTGACATGTGTGTTCTCACATGAAGCCCCTCCAGGAAAGTTCAGGAAACTATCCAGAGCTTAGAAAGCAGCTTTAGACTTCATCCAACATAATATTGTAAACTCTGCTGATTCATACAGATGTTAAATGCACATGAACTGGGTTTAAGAGAGAAACACACCTTTGAACTCACATGAATGACAAGTTATTTTGCACCGTATATAAAACTATCTGTGCTAGTCACTGACTTATTTTAGCCTTAATTCATGTTCGTTCCATTCCCCAGCAGATGTTGTTGAAAGTTTCTGAAAGAATAAGAAAGGTTATATCCTCTGGGACAAAGTGCATACAACCAAATAACAAATCCAGCACACGGGGACAGGAATGCAGTGTACACCGTCTCCACAACAGGTCAACAGCACAGCTTTTTCCTTTAAGTTGCTGTATATTAATTTAACCCAGGCATCACACCTTAGGGGCAGAGAGATAAATAACACGTCTGGCAATATTTGAAAAATGGAGTCAACCTAAATTCTCAGTCTGGACCAGAGCCTCTCTCTCTCTCTCTCTCCTCCTCCTCTGTGATGACATAGAGTCATGAGGAGGAGTGGATGGAGGGCTGCTGAGGTGCCGAGGCCTGAGCGGCTTGTCAGTGGCATGACTGATCACCGAGGCCAACTCTAAAAGGATTGCTGGTGGAAATAAAGACACCAGCATGTCAGCTGTAAGCTCCTCAGAAGAAGCCATCGGACAAGTGGATGCGTATTGACAGGCTGGAGACAGAAGGAGAGAGACGTGGAGAGATGAAGGGGGAAGACAGACAGAGAGGAAGTGTCCTGAAGTCGCTCACCTTGGCACGGGGCTGCAATGTCAGCCAACCCGGTGGCCATCACTCTCAGGCCCTATCCAGGGTATTATTTAAAGCCAAACAAATATCAGGGACTGAATGTCACCGCAAGGACACCCCGGCCTCATCTCCACCAATCAGTGTCCAGGGTTTCAAATCACCCTTTCTCCTTCCCTCGCCGACAAATCCATCTTCCTCATTCCTACACCCCTGCTTCACACCCCCATTCGACCCCTGACTACCACATTGAGGGGCGGCACCGTGCAACAGATTTACGATCCCCCCCGTCTCAGGCCGAGCACGATTTATTGACATTAGTTGTCAGCTTTCTTTTTGAGAAATTGCACGTAGAATTAATTTTAACTACGTCTTAATGTTAAATACCCTGGAAACACTAAATTTCATGGTAGGTGATGCTCAGAGCCGCATAAGCATATATCAAGTTCTTGGGCTTCACTGAAAGAGCCTCTTTTTTTTTAGACTTTAATTTAATAAGAAGCAGCTCATAACCGCTTCATCTCAGCTGTTAATTACATATCCTTTATGCTGAGGAATGATCTTGGGACACTATTTAATGCATCAAAAGTTTAAGTAATTTAATTTAATTGTTTTTATTACTAAATCATGTCCAAGGCCACATAACTTGACGGAGAACCACCTGAACAAGGTATCTCAGAGTGTTCCTCACCAAAAGGAGGGAAAATGGGAAAATGTTGTCCTTCAAACAACGAAGAAAAAGAAAATCTGTAAAAACTGTAAAAACTTCATTATTCTGGTTTGTTCTATTGAGGATCTTTTACCTCAAATATAAACTCACTGGAGTGCTGAAAAGTAAAAAAAAAAAAAGAGGACGGAACAGAATCATTCTTGAATTGTTGTTCGAATTAAAGATTTACAGGTATGGCTGGAGATAACAATCTCGGGTTTTTAATGAGGCGACCATCCTGTTTGTGGATATGGACTGCGGCTTCAAAATAAGATAAAAAGCTCCAAATATGTCAGCTCCTGCACGCTTTAAAATACACATTTTCCTTTACACGATACATTTTTAAATATGCAACATGTAAAGGTGGTGTAGCATGAGGCACAGAGTCATATAAAGAGGGCTGTAAAAAGTATTTGCATCAGGTTTCTCGGTGCTTCTGACGAGTGTCTGAAAAGCAGCTCGACATAAACAAGAAAACACAGCAAAATAAATCACAATCTCGGCAATAAACATGTAAATCTTGATCGATATGTACTTGCCTCTTTTTTTTTTTCCTTTTTCAATAACAGCTGCCGTAAAGGTCTGCTGAGCACAAGCGGCCATAAAAGTATGTAAAATAAATTAGGAGAGCATAATGAGAGGCTCCAGCAATTCCCCCATAAATATAACATAACGACCACAACTAAAATGTCAGGGAATCCAATAAATCAATTTCTCAGGGACAGGCCGGCCTTTATGTGCAGAACACACAGTCATATTTATAATTTTTTTTTCTTTTTTCTCCCTCTTCGTCAATGGATCTCATTTTTTGGAGAGCCAGTGCAGCCGGGGAAAGGGTGCAGCTCAACACAGCTCCCTCTCACATGAGGAAGGTTTAATATGTGTTCTATGTGATTCATCACCGTGACACGGACACCTGAGGCCTGGGCCCGCTCCATTTCTACTGCCTAAATGGTTTCTTGGGGACTTTCCTACACATACTCACACACACATGCACACACACACACACACACACACACACACACACACACACACACACACACACACACACACACACACACACACACACACACACACACACACACACACACACTTACACACACACACACACAGAGTCGAGAGCTGAGAGAGATCGAGGAGGAGAGAAACCGAGATGGGTAATGGATTGACAGAGCAGGCCTCATTTAAAACGAGAGAGCTATTTTGTGCGGGCCATGTAATAGATTGTGAGTCCAGAGTCGCCCCAGTGTCACCAGTGCAGGAACTAATTCACTCGTGATGTAAAGAGAATGGGGGGGGGGGGGGGGGGGGAATCCAGGGGAAAATGAGATGATTGAGATTACAAGCCTATCTCAGATAACCAACACGCTAGGAGAGGAGTATTCATAGAGGCACAGGGGTTACGTACCCATTACAGCTGGGGAGAGTTACTTCAAACTAAATAACGCTATTATTTACCCAGCAGACTCCACACTCTGCAAACTTCACAAGACCATGGGGAGCATAAGGACACTCTGCAGTTCAGTCAGGTGACGACAAAGCAAAATATCTGTGATCCTGGAAAGACTCTACAGTCCTGTCCTATTGTAGGACTGGTCCATTACATCACACAGACAATTACAGGCCGCCTCACGAGTTGTTTTCTGACCTCATATAAGAGCGCCGGGTTGTAAAAACAAATAAATCTAGCGGAACAGCGAACTGCATGGGAATGCAATTATTCTAATGGCATGCCCTGTAAAATACGTCCAGTCAGTTGTGGGCAACCTAATAAGCATTGAGTGATTGATGGTGGGATCATGGAGCCTTTATGGAGGATGTGTCTCTGCTTCCATTGGGAGGAATTAGCACACAGAGACATGTGAGGTTCCTGAAGAACTGGATGGATGCTGAAAGAGTGAGAAAAATGTCAAAGAGTGAAATGCATCAATAAGGTAAAAGTCAGATCAGAGATGAAGATAAAAAAGAATCGAGCTGATGTGTTATAAAATGAGTTCCTTTAGGTTCTCTTTAAATGTGTAACAGTTTTACAAGCAGTGGTATGAACCAGATGCTCTGTTTGCTTTAATATTTATCAAAATCCAAATTGCAATATGATTTTTACTTCGCTGGATGAGTCATACTCAAGAGTATGTTTTTTTTAGAAGCGATAAAAATCTAAACTTTTGATCTTTAAGACATTTTTTCGGAGGCGTTGAAATCACTGAGCATCTTTGGAAGCACATACAAGCACCGAATATAAAAAATACAGAAGCATCACTTGACAGAATTAGTCCAGCACCCTAGCTGTGATACATTTACTAAGAATTGAGAGACTCTGGATTTCAAGATGTTAACTGACAAATTAATGCCATGTTAGTTTTTAACAACTAAAGAAAACCAAAGAGTTCTTGCTCGTCGAAACTCTACACATGTGCAACCTTCTCCTACATTTTCAATCCCGTTCTTTAACTCTGTCCATCAGCCTCAGCCTCTCGAGGTGGCTTGTTTAAGAAACAATTAGGGGGGTATACAGAGCCATTTGCAGGCAGCAGGCCTTGCTGGGCAGGCCAGCCGGCTGGAGTACCTTTCACAACTGATTTATAACACTGTCGCCTTGGCAAGGCAACATAATTAATAGGAGCATGGACTTCTAATTCCAGTGACTTCCACACCAAGTGGTTTTCATTTGATTTATGATGGTCGGCAACTTTGCATTTTATCAGTTCATTCAGTCATTATTTATGCTGATGACCAATTTCAATGGGTCGCTATCATCTAACTTGCCACTAATCAAAGAGAATTAGGGTTCACTGCATTATTTAGAAGCTGCTAATTTATCTTTGAACCCAGGCAAGAGGAAGAGTTGTGGGAGCACTGGCTGCAATACACCGTGGTGTGAATGTACGCATTCAGTGATCATTGGACTGTGAATGAATGTGTTCATGACCATATGAGAATATAGTTCTGGGTTTCCTGGAAGACGTCCAAAGTAACTGAATCAGAGGAATGGCATATTCATGTGACATAACTTTATTGTATTTGGATGCAAAATGGAGAATACTGCCTGTACAGATACAAACTGGGGTTAGATGGAAGCATAAAGCATGTGTGGAAAATCTTGAGTGGAGCTACAACATTTGAGGCATGAAGCCAGTCATTAAGTTGAGTAAATGTCTTTTTTTAAACACATTAGCGTAGAATAAGAATTGTGAGAAGACATTAAACGCCACATCAAAGAGAACATGGCCCCGCTATCTCCCGTGAGCCAATCTTTGCCTTTGTAAAACAGCAGGTCAATACTTTAGTTAACTATTAAGCTTGACCTGTCTACATACTCGGGGAGAGATTTGGGGTGGACTAGAGAAATTGTGAATTCAGAAAACCCACCTCCTCTGCATGCACTGTAATTGCACTTCAAAGGTGACATATTCCCAATTTATGAATGATGAATCTAAAGCAGGTTCAATTTGGGGAATCAGTGCGCATCATGTTGACCAGCCTCAGCCCAAAGGCATAGATGGACTTATCAAAGCCAGACGTCTCTCAAAGTGTCAATATCTGTGCGCAGCATTCCTGATGACTGTCTGCTGACTGAGGAACTTGATAAACATGAGATCAGTTGATTTATAAGTATATTCTCCTTCACTTCAAAGCCAGTTAATGTGATTCAGTAGGCAAGCATGAAAAATGCAACATGTAACTCATATGAGTCGGAGTGATGCCGCTAAAGCTCGAGGGTCAAGCAGCTACACAGAGGGAATACTTGAATACATTACCTCTTTTTGTTTTTGTTTTTACTTTAAAGGAACACAGTAGCACAACATATGCTAGCATCAGAGGTAGGCTCATGATTAATACACACGTGGGTTTAATTTCAAAGGTTCTTTAGTAAAATATAATTCTCTCAATCCCCTATACTGTATGGCAAGGTGGTGAATGATTTGATTTGGGAATTGCTCTGCGCTCCATACAGCAGTTCATAAAAGCACAGCTTTCCATACTAAATGTAATAAGCAGAGTCTGCAAGTCCCTCTGAAACAAGCACACGACAGAGAGCAATTTACTGTACAGAAAATGAAAAATGCACTCTTCACGTATTTGACAACAGGTCCACCGTAAGTGATCAGACTCCATTTGTTAGCCCATTCCCTTCCCCTGATTCCCTGAGTGATAAATTGCATTTAGCAAACCACAGGAGGCTAAGCATTGCTGACATGTTTTTATTGATTTGCATGAGCTATATGCATGTAATCCCGTTCGTAGGTAAATCATGGCACGGGCAAATTCAAGTCACTGTGGGTTCACTTTGGGGATAGAAAATTGGAGACTCTGCACTGGGAGGTGGAATAGAGCCGGGGCAGGACTGGAAAAGAGATGTGGTCGCCCGTTGGAATCCGGGAACCTCTATTAAGATTTATAGGTGTTGGGATTCTACAGACCTGAGGCATTATTCATGGTAAAGCTTCTCTGTCCGGGCCTGTTTATAAGATGAGACAAGGCTGACAAAGATGGAGGCCCTCTACAACAGGGCCAAGCTGCTTGAACATGGGGCTCAGTCACCTGACACACCCATGGCATCAGCTGCAACCATTCAGTATCTCACCGAATAACACACACACACACAGTCCAGCTAAAGACTGACATAGTACGACAGCAGGCACGACTGTCAGTTTCTATCACTGAACCAGCTCCATGTTTGCTGGTAAATGCACATTTCATAGGTTAGGTTCTTCAAAGTATGACCCTGAGTTGTTCCTCTTGAAATCTGATACCTTGAGGACTCCTAAGTGTGGGTTGACTAATACAGTCTATATTTAGGATCCTTACTACATCGTCACGAAGGCAAAATTTATTTAAAAAAACTAGACGGAGCACCATGGGACCTTGTTTAAGAAGCCATGGTGACATTCAGTTTATTCAGCAATTTCCCACCGTACTTTATTTGATCTAAATAGATGAAAACACACGGATCACCTTCTACTTTATTAATGATGGTACTCTGGATGAAAGATGCTGGTGGAAATCTGCAACATCTGTTTGCTGCATTCACTTCTCAGCGGCCTCCACCTATTCCTCATGCCTAATGATGCTGATCCGCTCGGCAAGTTTTACGGACAAATGTGTATTTGGCCACATTCATCATCCTGAATGAGTGTTCCTGATGATCCATCCCCTGGCCTGTTTCACTCTTTCTCCCATATGTTAACAAATGACAACTGCTGCCAAATGTTTTCTATTTGGGAGCAACACGGGGAGGCATGGAGAAAAAAAAAAAAAGAGAGTCGGGGGAATCTGGGGGCTAAAAGATGGGCAGCTTCAAGGGAAAACAGTCAATGAGGCCTGCTCTTAACAGAATCACCTCCCGTGTGCTATCAACTAACCACAGCACCATGAAAATACATCAATTATGTAATGCCTTCAAGGAACGGTTACAGGACTGATCCATGTCACTGCTCTGGCCCAAACCCAGATCCTCCATGAGTGACATTAGCAGCCGACATACTTTTACTGTAGGTGGACTAGAAACCCAGCAGCCGGGGGATGCAGCCCTGCACCACCACATGAAAGGGCCAGCAGAAAAAAAATATATGGATATGGCCAAGAATGTTAACTTGGATAAACAAGTCGATGGTCGTTCAAAGTCCTGGGGAGTTGCACCCCTAATAAATCATATTCCTTTTGATGTGCAGCTGGTTACAAGTTTAGAGTGGAGGCGGGTTAGAACAGACGCGAGTCAGGCACCGGGACACACCGCCTGCTTTTCTCAGAGCCTGGGAATCTGAGTTTAGTGGAACTCCAGGGACATGCAAGGGTAGTAAATAAGTTATAAAGAAGGTTGTGAATGAAAACAGACTGTCAGATGTCCTTGGATTCAGCTGCCGTCAGTGAGAGAAACAATGCTAAAGTAGCTGATGCGCTGACAGAGTAAGATTTACGTGTGTGCGACTCAAACTGTGGAAATGAAAAGGCAGTTTTTGCATCCATAGCGACAATAGTATTTATGTTCCTAACTTATCCTTCACAGTATTCCTCTGTTCCTTAGGGGGCAGTGGGGGACAGAGGTTTAGACTGTTGCAGAGCCCTGGGCCTAAAAACACAGGGGGTGAAGATTAATGTTTGAAAAACAAAGCATAGTCTGCAGGAGCCTTGTTTAACAGTATATTTCACACAAACAGCTGGAGAGCCTCAGCCAGACTGACAGCTATAAATCACATCCAGGACGCGGAAACAGTCCCAGCTTGATGCCGAGCCCAAGGCTAAGACTTTCAACTAATTTATAGTATATCCAGACTAATTGCTAATTGTCAGCTGCTACCACCCTTTACCCTGGGATCTATCCCACCCTGCATCGATCAAACTGCACGATTATCGAGTATGATTGTGCCCTGTTACCACATCTTTCACCAAGCAGCAGAGTCCAAAACTACAGTGCATTGCATAAGTATTCACCCCCTTTGGACTTTTCTACATTTTGTCATGGTATAACCACAGATTAAAATTTATTTCATCGTGAGTTTATGTAATGGACCAACACAAAATAGTGCATCATTTGGAAGTGGGGGGAAATATTACATGGATTTCACAATTATTTACAAATAAAAATCTGAAAAGTGTTGAGTGCATATGTATTCACCCCCTTAACTGTGAAACCCCTAACAAAGATCTGGTGCGACCAATTGCATTCACAAGTCACATTTGCAAGTCACATAATTAGTAAATAGGGTCCACCTGTCTGCAATTTAATCTCAGTATAAATACACCTGTTCTGTGACGGACTCAGAGTTTGTTGGAGATCATTACTGAACAAACAGCATCATGAAGACCAAGGAGCTCACCAAACAGGTCAGGGATAAAGTTGTGGAGACATATGAAGCAGGGTTAGGTTATAAAAAAATATCCAGAGCTTTGAACATCTCTCTGAGCACCATAAAATCCATCATAAGAAAATGGAAAGAATATGGCACAACCGCAAACCTACCAAGAGGAGGCCGTCCACCCAAACTGAAGAGTCGGACAAGGAGAAAATTAATCAGAGAAGCAACCAGGAGGCCCATGGTTACTCTGGAGGAGTTGCAGAGATCCACAGCTGAGGTGGGAGAATCTGTCCACAGGACAACTATTAGTCGTCTACTCCACCAATCTGGCCTTTATGGAAGAGTGGCAAGAAGAAAGCCATTGTTGAAAGGGATCCATAAAAAATCCCGTTTGGAGTTTGCCAGAAGCCATGTGGGAGACACAGCAAACATGTGGAAGAAGGTGCTCTGGTCAGATGAGACCAAAATTGAACTTTTTGGCCTCAATGCAAAACGCTATGTGTGGCGAAAACCCAACACTGCCCATCACCCTGAGCACACCATCCCAACAGTGAAACATGGTGGTGGTAGCATCATGCTGTGGGGATGCTTCTCTTCAGCAGGTACAGGGAAACTGGTCAGAATAGAGGGAAAGATGGATGGAGCCAAATAAAGGGAAATCCTTGAAGAAAATCATATGAAGTCTGCAAAAGACTTGAGACTGGGGCGGAGGTTCATCTTCCAGCAGGACAATGACCCTAAACATACAGCCAGAGCTACAAAGGAATGGTTTGGATTAAAGAATGTTAATGTCTTAAAATGGCCCAGTCAAAGCCCAGACCTCAATCCAATAGAGAATCTATGGCAAGACTTGAAGATTGCGGTTCACAGACGGTCTCCATCCAATCTGACTGAGCTTCATCTTTTTTGCCAAGAAGAATGGACAAACCTTTCCATCTCTAGATGTGCAAAGCTGGTAGAGACATACCCCAAAAGACTTGCAGCTGTAATTCCAGCGAAAGGGGGTTCTACCAAGTATTGACACAGGGGGGTGAATACTTATGCACCCAACAGATGTCAACTTTTTTGTTCTCATTATTGTTGGTGTCACAATAAAATGTATTTTGCACCTCCAAAGTACTATGCATGTTTTGTTGATCAAACGGGAAAAAGTTTATTTAAGTCTATTTAAATTCCAGTTAGTAACAGTACATAATGGGAAAAAGTCCAAGGGGGGTGAATACTTATGCAAGGCACTGTATATGTGGGTGCTAGCCTGAGAAAACTGAAGTTTAGGTATTCTGAAAATCTCCTGTCCTGTCAGGAGGATGTAAGGGCTCAAAGACGATTATCTTGTGTGACTGGTACCACCATTTGCACGATCTTAGCTGTGGTGGTTCTTGGTCAATGCTTATCAATGCACATCTTAACTAAAGCGATCATTGTTTGACAAATTCCCAAAGCTCATATACCCAGATACATATAGAATGGTAATGGTGCTAGTCATGCAATGATATTTGCATGTAGGTTTTTTCTATGGTTATATGAGCCTTTATAGCCCCAACTTTTCTCCCTATAACTTTTACAGCGACAACAAAGGTGACAGAAACTGGTTGGTGGAATAATCCAATTACATTAGAGACAATTAGAGATTTCATTCTAAAGTACTGATGCTAAGGGTCATTCAAATTCAAAAAATAATAACGTCCACCAAACATTGTGCATCTTAAAGAAATCCCCATTCATCTGTCATCAATTCTGTATATGTATTTATGTAGCCCCGTCTCATGCATATATATAAAAATCAACTCTAATGACAGTAAATTCATTTATAGTGAAACAAACACAATCGCCAAGTAAAACATGAAGGTAGAGATGTTTATTATGGCATGTTTTGTATTATGAGCTGTGAATGATCAATCACAGAGCAAGCGTATTACTCCAATTTTCTCTGGCCCTTGTAACAACAAAGTTCATAGACACCAAATCAGTTTCAAGGGAACCCGGGGGCTACAAGTGCAAGACTGCTATATGAGAAATTCATAATTTATGTGCATTTGATGTAGTGATATGTAAAAAACTTCAGAAGAATTTTAATGGGCTCGAGGCTGAGCAGGGATGGTAGGGGATGGTTGTTTGGCCCTTTTTTCCCCAGTAAATCACTTCTACACCAAAAGGAAAATAAAATAAAAAAAAGTTTGTGAAATCTATCAAATTCAGCCATTGAGCATGTAATCACTGAGAAAAAAGGGAATTCCATCTTCTCATTTCAATGCTTTATTGATCCGGTGGCTTGGTTCTCATAAGCTCCATTACATGGCCCGAGCAGTGGCTGGCAGCGCTGTCCAATACAGTCAACAAAAGAAAGCTATTTCCATTGATCAATGTCCTTCCACACGAGGCAGATAAAGATTGATAACACTTTTCAGCAAAATCCTACATTCAATTAGGGCTTGATGGAAAAAAAACTGGCCTGTGCAGGGACAACACAAGGTGTTAATAAGCAGGAGCAAAACAAATCTGGCAAGTCTACCCCTTCTCTTTGAACCAAACCATAATTTATTAATCTTGCAGACAGATGGGCTGTGTTTGTGTAGGCTACTGATCAGCAGTAACCTTTTATTATTGTTTTCTCTATTAGAAGCACAGATTAAAACAGATGAGGGTTGTTAAACTGGCTAACGGCCAGCATTAGGGCACACTCTCTTGTTGCTCTGGAAGACCAAATGTTTTCACTCACGCTCATGTGGATGAAATCGGTGCAGGGGAGCTAGTGGTGATTCAATATGAATGATGGGGGTGTGTATCCAATCTGAGCAGCATTATTGGAATCTATTCAATGCAAGGTCTCAATGGGAGCAGGGAGACCAGGGCCAAGTTCAAGACAAGGAGAGAGGAAAAGAAGGAGAAGACAAACAACTGCAAACAAGGCGCTGCAACAGGGTGCGAAGTTTCCTGGGGCCCAGAGATTAGACGGGGCCCCCCAAAAACAGCTGATTATGTTCGTTAACAGCCACAACAACTCTGGGAGAAAGCTTTGAATTCTGTGATCTGCTATGTTCAGAGCACTGCAATGACATCATGGCTTTTTTGCCTAAATCTTCAGAATTGAGGTGATTCGGTTCAAGACTATAACGTCAATATGTTTGTGAATGATGAGCCTGCGATGATCGTGGTTACCTTTATTGATGTGAATACCCAGAATGCACTTTGTTTATAGTCCTGATACTAAATAGGTTGTTTGAAGATTGAAATTATTGCTTTTTTTGTTTAGGTTTGATTCTATGTGCGGAAAGTTGATGAGACCACAGCCGAGCCGCCGATACACAACACGAGTGAGTTGAATGGATGCTTCAGAACTGCTGGGAATACCTAATAGTGCATTTAAAGTTTATGAAATGTTAAAGTCCTTGCAATTTGCATGAGAAGCAAAAACCCCTGCATCTTCAGAGAGCTGTACTGCCCTTGTTACTGTTCAGCAGGGCCGACAAAATCCCACAGCTAATATCCACAAAAATTGGTCCACAAAGACGTGAGGGACTATGCTTCAAAAATAGGCCTTGATTGTGCCATGTGGGACAAAAAGCATCACTCAACTAACCATTCCTCCATCTTCCACTGATAAAATCCACTTTCCATTCATTACCCTTTATCATAAACACAAGTCTACAGGGAAGCAGGGCTTAGAAGTGGTTAAGCCTGTCCCTGCTTTCCCATTCCTAGGGAGCATTTATCTGATGATATATATTCCTTTTGGTAAGTGAAAGGAGTTATTCTGCCTCCAAAAGGAAGGACATTGATAGGGCATTAGGGATTTGTTTATTTCGACTCAAAGCCATAGCATTTATCCAAGTATGTATTTCGCTGCGGGCTCCGACCAAATTATGTCTCAAGGAAAGATAAATCACCAGGCACAAGTCAAAACGCCAAGTGTTTTATGATTCTACACACAGCCCCGATGGCAGGCTACACTTTACCGAGAGCTATGTTGTGCCGTGGAGTTTTTCAGACACAACAGCCGATGTGTTCCTGCTCGTTTGTGACTCGACTGTGATGAATGTGACAGCTGTCATATGCGCGTCAGCCGTCTAGGTTTTAGACACGCAACGGAATGATGGGATTTGAAAAGAAGTTCATCTGTCTGCCTAATAAATCCATTGTCTTGTCTTCCTTGAACAAGAGACGCGGTGATGGACACATCCAACGCTGCCAAACGGGCTTAGTGAAATGTCGTGGATGCAGAAAGCTCATTCAGTTTAAGTGAGAGTGAAAAGTGAGTTGATGTGCTTGAGTAAACAACTCAACATCACTCTCTCAAAAAAAGTGACAGACAGGACAGGGTGTGCAGACAATTTGGGAGATATAAAAAATTACCCACAAACATTCTAAAACAAGTTTGGAAAAACATTGTTTTTTAATTCGTATGCCTCTTTCATTTATGACAAGCCAGTTGTGCCGAGCATCAAGAGGCATCTTTTCCTCAAATGGATATTTTAGGTTTGCTCAAATGGCAGGCAGAAATATATTCCTGCCACACAGTGTTGTTGTTGTGGCCTGGTGTCTTTCACATGATCCGTCAAGAGACTGAGCCGTTTAGAAAAAGGCCTTCTCACATAAACTCCTGAACCTAGCATCCCACTGCTGTGACCCAGGCAACAATGCCTCCTTATATGCCCAAACAGAAGCCGCTGAGCAGACCTCAACAGCTTGTGTGGAGAGGAGTTGAAGGGTCATGTAAACTTGCATCGGACGAGAGGGCTCCGGAGTGAAAAGAGGAGGAATCCTCTTTTCAATCTCGACATTGTTTGTCGAGAGGGATCGCTGCCACCACAAACATCAACCCAAACTCCTTTACAGACAGGGCAAAGAGAGGGCACAAAGGGGGTGCACAACAACATGATACTGTTTTAACATTTGTGTGTGTGTGTGTGTCCGCGCAGCTGATGAGGTCTTGTGTGTTTAAGCTCAGTAAGGGGTTTTGGAAGGATTTACTCTCTATGAAAAGAGCTGGATCTCCACAGAGGGATACAAACAACGGCGGACACCTTTCAACAGCCCAGTGAGGAGGAAGCATTTGACCCTGATAATCTTCCATCAAGTACAACTCACTGTCTAAATGTCTCAGATCATCCTGGAGGATCAGTTGCTACAGTAGATGTCATGTAACTATGATATCAGATGTCAATATTTTGTCAAACAATTTGTGAATCTGCCAATTAGAAGTAGTGACAAATCATGATTTAAGATAATTCAAGAGATGTGTTTATATCCCTTTTTCTTTTGCTTGTTAGCTTTGGATGATTGCTTGTAAGCAAGATTACGCAAAAACATTTGAATAATTTACCTTGTAACTTGTTGGAAGGATGAGCTATGAGTCAGGGAAGAAACAATTTCAATTTTGATGCAGATGAGGAACCGGATCCTCGAATCTTTTCTTCCACTTTCTTTAACACCAGTTTTAAAGAGATGAATTCAATTTTGAAAAACTCTTTAGGGCACATTTAGGGCAACTGATAGTAGAGTGTGTATAATTTGTTTGCAGCTTGAATTTAAGGGAACTTTATTTTGTTAGTTAGTTTCTTATGTTTCAACTAATCTTGCTAATCTTGTGTATTTTCAAATCTGAAAACTAATGCTGTTTTGTTTGTTATTGAAATATAACACAACTACTTTAAACTACTTAATTGGAAGTAAATATGACAAATTAGAGAAGTAAATATTAAAAACTTTAATTTTTCGGGAATGAATGAAACACATTCATCCTACTGAATGGCCAACAGAGTTTGTTAGTTGAAATATTAATCACACAATTTCCTCACTCAGATTTTTTCACGTGTAAACCACCAAATCTAATAAAATGTAAACATTTGTAAAAAAAAAAAAAAGGGGGGGGGGGGGGGGAAACATTATTTTGATCACTATAATGTTAAGTCACAGCTAAATGATCATTGTGTTTTAAAATACTGCAATAATTAGAAATGAAAAATGTGATTCACGTGTACAAGACGCAATAAACGCTCTCCGCTGCCTTTGCACAATTGTGCCGCCGTGCATCTGTCTTGACGCTCTGCACCTCCTGGACCACAATTTAATTTTACTGCTAATAAAAACCAGTCTGCACTTCGATGATCATACAGCGATGTGTGTGGTGTTTGATCGGTGTGAGACCAGTAATGACCTGGATGAAAAGATAATCACCACACCTGTCCTACCCTGTTTATATTCCCCTACCACCAACCCTTTGAGTATTGTGTATCTACAGTTTATATTTAAATTGCTTTGAGTCTAAACACACACACGCACACAAGTATATTTACTCTGTCATTATTCCTAAAAAGCAAACCTGTGAAAGAGCCAAGCATCAATATGATTTCAACACTGGCACGGCCGCCACAGGACAACAGGCAGATCGAATGAGAAGTTTTATCATGGTAAATATTCATGCCAGGTTTTAAAGCTATTGACTTTTCAAACAATCTCAACAAGAGTTCTGGCCAAAACTTTGTACAGGGAAAAAAAAAAGAAGCTGGATAATACCTTGCAGCGCATTACAGCTCGTTTGAAGACATTTCATATCGTTAAGCATTTTTTTCAGAACTTGAATCTATCCGAAGCAGTTTTAAGTTGGATGGTCTGACACGCGGTGCATGCTTGTGGTCAAATCTATACTTGCAATTCCAATCCTCACATGGGCTCGAAATACCCATGTTGGGCCAGAGCCCAGCGGGGGGCCGCCAGACACTGGAGCCGAGAGGAACAAAGGGTTGTTAAACTTTGGGCGGGAAACATCCTCCTGCAGGCTCAAGAATCTCCCCCTGGTGGTGGAGAAATGTCCTGGGGTTTTCCCAGAAACCCCCGCTCAGTTCCAAGCCCCGCCCACTCAGATCCATTTCTGACACTCAATTGGCTTAAAGCCAGCATCATCCTATGACCAACTCCTCAAGGAGGAGGACCTCTCAGGTAGAACAAAACCACTGAGACCCCAAACATCGCTGCCATTTTTACCCTGCTCTGAAGACAACACCAGGCCCCCTTCGGGGCCTCTCAGCTGATTCAGTTGCTAACGGGGGCAACCTTAACTTTAGTTTATCAACCAGAGTTATTTTATTTTCATTTCTTTTATTTCTTTATTCAGTCGACGTTTTTATTTTCAAAAGGACTTTTGCTCTTTTAACTTGAAGAGGCCGCGCACAGGAACTCGCTCGCCGGTCGAGCATCACAGACTTTCTTTCCAAATCCACAGCGGCGTTACCGCTGTTCATCCCCTGCAGAAGCGCGAGATTCATTCCGCTGAGGAGCACGAGCTCCACATCCCTGAAGAAGAAGGACGACGTTCATCCCATCGAAGCAGCACGAGCAAATCCGCTGCTTGTCCGGTCCAGCGGCCGAAGACCGCTTGAGGGACCACGTGATTCACTGGCCCGACGCGCACGCACACCGCGAGGGTGGTACAGTAAGAGGCTTTATTGTCTGGGCAGATGTTAAATCTAATACGTAGCGTATTGTTTTAATACTTGAATGTATTTGTTTTGTATGAGACCGCCGAGTCTCTAATGTTTAGCGGCGACTCGCCACTTCCGGTTTCCGGTTACGGCCTTGTGCCACAGTTTTTAAGCGCCGTGAGCAGCGTCTCCAGCTCATTGTGACCGTTTGAACAACTTTAAAGAGACTTTACCGGTCAAACCTCAGCACACAACGCCACTTGGGTGCTGAGTGGTAAAGTAAATGTAACTTGTCTCTGACGGTGCTTTTAAGAGCTTTGCTCCCTCCTTGTATGCTCTCTCTCTCTCTCTCCTTCTAAACCGACCTATATACACATCCGATCTGTATTTAGAATACAGTTCATGTAACATAGTTAAATCTATATTCAGAGAGGCTGGACACATCTGGAAGCCATGCGGCCGAACGCCAAAGCAGAGACAAAGAATTCTCTTTGTCTGAAAATCCCTTTGTGTAATTCATGTGACGACCACCAGTGTGAGCTCCGGCCACATGGTGTCATTAACATAGACTCCATTTTGGATAACGCAAGTTAAACCACCATTTTGAATCTATTATTGCCACGCCTCCTCTCTCCCTCTCTTCCCATTCTGGCTCTAAATTCATAACGGCTCAGCCATCTTGTTTTGTAGTCAATCCGCCATTTTGAGAGTTTTTAGGCCTTGATTCCATGAATCATGATCGGCCGCCATCTTAGATGTGACGTCACCAAGTGACTGCGTCATCGCCACGCCCCCCTTCTTTTTCTCTCTCTCTCTCTCGCTCTCTCACACACCCACACACACACACACACACAGACACACCCACACAGACACACATTGATAGACACAGACAGATACACACACAGATACACATAGATGAATACATGTGTTTTTCTAAATTGTGATAAGCGGCTGCTGTTGTTATCTTTGAAATATGGGAGTTTGTTAAAATGATGAATCATTAAATAACACTAACTTTATTTCACATGCATACACATAGACACACACACACAGAGAGACACTTTGACACAGACACACACACACACACACCGAGACAGACATACATAGGTAGACCGCCGGTTTTACATGTATTTTCTGAATTGTGATAAGTGCTGCTGCTGTGTTTATCTTTGAAATATCGGAGCTTGTTAAAATGATGAATCATTGAATAACATTATAACTTTATTTCCCCTTTTTAATAAATGCTTTTGTAATTAAAGTATCTGTAGTCTGTGATTATTTGTACATATGTATGTGATTGCAGCTGGATTATGATTGCCTGTGCTCGAACTTAGAAGCCTTCACTGTTAATTAAATAATTATTAATACTAAATATTGAGATTATTGATTTGACATTTATCATTAAGAGACTGATATTTATAGATTGTATCGTTGGTCCCTGTAACCAGGGTGGTGCCCCGCGACAATAAGCAATGATTACAGATTTGTATTATTCTTAATTGATAATTTTATTGTTTTCATTAATTATTTTAACTATTATTAATGGATAACCGTATCATTTCTAATTAAATGTGTTACATTTCTTAATTAATAGCTTTATCATTTTTGATTATTTTTAAGAAATAATTGTTATTTTAATAATCATATTTCATGATTATTAATAATTAGCCAACGTCAATTCTACTCCTACTATTGCACAACATAAATGGTGCCCCGTGTGAGGGATTCTAACTCCAGCTGTATCATAATACTGTACAATAATCCAGATTCATTTTCCCCCAGAAATTAATTTTTGAAGAAAAGATATGAATTAATTTTTTTTTTTTTCCTTCCAAAACTTTTTTTTATCCCTCACAACATAAATGGATCCCCGTGTGAGGGCGGAACGCTTCACGCATGCAACATAAATGGTGCCGCTGCTTGAGGCTATCTAACTCCAGCTGTATCATAATACTGTGTACAATGATCCAGAAATAATTTTGAAAATTATTTCTCTGCAAATAATTTTTTTTTTTTAATTTCTAAATTCCCCTGCACCTTTGCAACACAGGTATACTCGTGCCTTGCGTATCTGTGGTTGGCTGCAGAGTGCAATCGGTGGTTGTGTATTCGCGATGCACAATATTTATGATTAATTTCTTAAAGAGAAAAATAATTTTGGAAATTTATTTCTCTTTGAATTTTTTCTATTTGTAATCCCTTTGCACCTGTGCCAAACAGGTATACTATTGCCTTGTGTATCCGTGGTTGGCTGCTTATTGCATATTAGTGGTTGTGTCATCTCAATGCACAATAATTATAATTAATTTTCTTAAAAGAAAAATAATTTTGGAAATTTATTTCTCTTTTTGAATTTTCTTTATTCTTAATTCCCTTTGCTAAGCAGGCGTTGTGTATAGCTATGGTTGGTTGCTGACTACGTTTCAGTAGGTTAGTAATATTTTTATAGGAGATTTTCTGCATGCTTTTTAATTTTAAGGAAACAAACTAGATTTGAGAGACTAGTTTTGTTGAGACTTGTTTGTTAACCAACTAGGTCTTAAGGATTGAGCCATCGAGCTATCCTACATAGCGCCACTATATAGACACAGAGTGAAGCTCACCTGTGCATCTTGTGTAGTGTTTATTACATTTTTATCCGCTTTTAACCTAAGCAAGCTTGAGCGGCCCACCAGGTGTTTTTCGCACTCAGAAGATGAGTAGCATGGACCACACTGGGGCAAGGGCTCCCTCAAGGCCAGACGACCTGTCAGAGACAGTCGCCAGTCTGAGCAATTTTTATAGAAATGCTATAATTAAGTTTTTGTCCGCTTTTATCTAAGCAAGCTTGAGCAGCCCACCAGGTGTTTGCGCACTCAGAAGATGAGTAGCATGGACCACACTGGGGCAGGGCTCCCTCAAGACCAGACGACCTGTCAGAGACAGTCGCCAGTCTGATCAATTTTTCTAGTGATGAAGTGAGTGAGTTGAGTGAGTATGATTTAAGTACCTGCGATCGTAAGATTAAAGAACTGTCCATTCACCTGATCAACCCCACTGGCCCGCATCCAAAAATACCCCATGCTCTGGGTCAACTGACACTCCTCTACCAGCAGAGAGCCGAGCTGCAGGCCCAAGAACATGCGAAGGAGCTCCAGGCCATGCAAGCAGCATGTCGAGCGGAGCAGGAGACAAAACTCCCACCTGCGGCATATCATCGAGACCCGCACAGAACAGGACCAGGCGGTGCAGGAGCACGAAGCTCTGCACGGAAGGTCAAAGGTCAGCAGAAAGGGGGGCACAGTCAAACAGAGCTGCCCCCCCCCTCGAGCTGATATCCCTGACGACAGGGCCAGGAGCTGACGTCATTCCCGGTGGAGCCAGCGGAACAGAGACACTTGGAGAAAAGCTGCGAGCACAGCTACGCAACCCTCTTGCAGAGGGAGCTTTGCTCTGGAGAGCCAGACACACCCAGCAGTCGACCGCTCCAACCCCCTCAACACCAAAGGGGGGGCCGGACTCAACCCCTAGACGTGCAGTGACCTGGGACCGCTATGAGGCACTCCAAATGCCTTTCCAGCGGACACACAGCATCCACTCCAGCCAGAAGGAACACATCCTGCACGGAGCCATGCTGATCCACACCACAACGACGGAAGGAATCCGTCCTGGAGGGCTGAAGGAGATTTCCCAGTCTGCCACTCAGGCAGGGGCGCACCATGACTCACGGTCGCGTCCTGGATGGTCCTCCACTCCCGGTGCAAGAGATGGTGGCCACAAAGATGAATACTGTGGCACACACAATTCAGAAGACCCTGATGACTCAGCACCCCCTCAAAGAGAGGAAATCTGCACCCGGCAGCTAGAGCCCCTTAAAAAAAAAGACATTTATCGCTTCGACCCAGACAACCGAGGGTTCAACGAAGACGACACCGTGGTTCTGGCAGTTCAAATCCAACTAAATGTGGACCCGGCGCTGGAAGATGACAACTTTCCCCACGCCAAGATGAACCCCAGCAAAGAGAACCAGGAACAGCGACCCTTCCAACAGGGCGCCCCACAAAACCAAGGGGGTGAGGATTTCAACCAGCCCCACAAACAGTTTCGACCTCAGCACCTGAATCACTCTCAACAGAGGAGTAGGGGCTGGAACAGACGGAAACCCTATCAGTACCAGTAGTATAGATGTGGTGACCGAAATCCAACACATGGGATGCATCCTGGGACAGAGGAGTAAATACGGAGATGTGTGGATGAAGCAATGAGAGACATTGTGCCACGTGTTCCTCCAGGCTCCACTGAGAGACCAGACACTGAACCCCGTTGGCGAAACTAGGAGCAGACGCCCTCCTTCTCCACTCCCAAAGATGACTTCAATGACGGGGAAGGACCAAGGCGCTGCCAGAAACCCCCTCTCACCTCCACATCTGAAAAGGGGGGGAAGAAATCCCAACTTTAAAACAAAAAAACGCTCAAACCACTCACTCCATCAATAGCTGCATGCTTTAGACCCTCTGTCAGTAAATTGTATAACGTAGTTCAGGTAGTGAACCTCCTTAGACCTCGTTGAGGATTTTGAAGTAGTTACCACTACGGTTGTGCAGCCCTCACGGGTACACTTGGCAATTCAGTCTTGGCAGTGAAATTCCAATATCTGTAGATCTGAAAACCTAGAAATAGGATTTATCATAAATTCACAGATTAGCGAACAACAGAACGTGACTCGCCGTTCTAAATGTTTTGGTTTGACAGGATAACACACATGTTTACCTCAAAACACCAGCACCTACTCAAACATTTTCTTCTGTTCGTGTTTCCACTTTTCTTTCATTTCACTCTTCACCGAAATTCATTGGTATTTTAACAATAACTGCCGATAAGCATTATGTGAAATTGAAAGTGTGTGCCGTGTTTTAGAATATATGTTATTTAGCCTGTCTGCCCAGACAATTACCTCTCTCTGTTTAGACTCATGCCTCGAAGACATTTATGCCTCTCTGCCTCATAATGAACTAACTTTCACTGCTTCAACTCCACTCAAGGATTACCTCTCATGGATTATCACTGGACTCTCGACCATAGTTTGCCCTGGAGACCGGGGTCACAGCCCACTCTCCAGACCAAAAGGGGGACTGTTGGGCCAGAGCCCAGCGGGGGGCCGCCAGACACTGGAGCCGAGAGGAACAAAGGGTTGTTAAACTTTGGGCGGGAAACATCCTCCTGCAGGCTCAAGAATCTCCCCCTGGTGGTGGAGAAATGTCCTGGGGTTTTCCCAGAAACCCCCGCTCAGTTCCAAGCCCCGCCCACTCAGATCCATTTCTGACACTCAATTGGCTTAAAGCCAGCATCATCCTATGACCAACTCCTCAAGGAGGAGGACCTCTCAGGTAGAACAAAACCACTGAGACCCCAAACATCGCTGCCATTTTTACCCTGCTCTGAAGACAACACCAGGCCCCCTTCGGGGCCTCTCAGCTGATTCAGTTGCTAACGGGGGCAACCTTAACTTTAGTTTATCAACCAGAGTTATTTTATTTTCATTTCTTTTATTTCTTTATTCAGTCGACGTTTTTATTTTCAAAAGGACTTTTGCTCTTTTAACTTGAAGAGGCCGCGCACAGGAACTCGCTCGCCGGTCGAGCATCACAGACTTTCTTTCCAAATCCACAGCGGCGTTACCGCTGTTCATCCCCTGCAGAAGCGCGAGATTCATTCCGCTGAGGAGCACGAGCTCCACATCCCTGAAGAAGAAGGACGACGTTCATCCCATCGAAGCAGCACGAGCAAATCCGCTGCTTGTCCGGTCCAGCGGCCGAAGACCGCTTGAGGGACCACGTGATTCACTGGCCCGACGCGCACGCACACCGCGAGGGTGGTACAGTAAGAGGCTTTATTGTCTGGGCAGATGTTAAATCTAATACGTAGCGTATTGTTTTAATACTTGAATGTATTTGTTTTGTATGAGACCGCCGAGTCTCTAATGTTTAGCGGCGACTCGCCACTTCCGGTTTCCGGTTACGGCCTTGTGCCACAGTTTTTAAGCGCCGTGAGCAGCGTCTCCAGCTCATTGTGACCGTTTGAACAACTTTAAAGAGACTTTACCGGTCAAACCTCAGCACACAACGCCACTTGGGTGCTGAGTGGTAAAGTAAATGTAACTTGTCTCTGACGGTGCTTTTAAGAGCTTTGCTCCCTCCTTGTATGCTCTCTCTCTCTCTCTCCTTCTAAACCGACCTATATACACATCCGATCTGTATTTAGAATACAGTTCATGTAACATAGTTAAATCTATATTCAGAGAGGCTGGACACATCTGGAAGCCATGCGGCCGAACGCCAAAGCAGAGACAAAGAATTCTCTTTGTCTGAAAATCCCTTTGTGTAATTCATGTGACGACCACCAGTGTGAGCTCCGGCCACATGGTGTCATTAACATAGACTCCATTTTGGATAACGCAAGTTAAACCACCATTTTGAATCTATTATTGCCACGCCTCCTCTCTCCCTCTCTTCCCATTCTGGCTCTAAATTCATAACGGCTCAGCCATCTTGTTTTGTAGTCAATCCGCCATTTTGAGAGTTTTTAGGCCTTGATTCCATGAATCATGATCGGCCGCCATCTTAGATGTGACGTCACCAAGTGACTGCGTCATCGCCACGCCCCCCTTCTTTTTCTCTCTCTCTCTCTCGCTCTCTCACACACCCACACACACACACACACACAGACACACCCACACAGACACACATTGATAGACACAGACAGATACACACACAGATACACATAGATGAATACATGTGTTTTTCTAAATTGTGATAAGCGGCTGCTGTTGTTATCTTTGAAATATGGGAGTTTGTTAAAATGATGAATCATTAAATAACACTAACTTTATTTCACATGCATACACATAGACACACACACACAGAGAGACACTTTGACACAGACACACACACACACACACACCGAGACAGACATACATAGGTAGACCGCCGGTTTTACATGTATTTTCTGAATTGTGATAAGTGCTGCTGCTGTGTTTATCTTTGAAATATCGGAGCTTGTTAAAATGATGAATCATTGAATAACATTATAACTTTATTTCCCCTTTTTAATAAATGCTTTTGTAATTAAAGTATCTGTAGTCTGTGATTATTTGTACATATGTATGTGATTGCAGCTGGATTATGATTGCCTGTGCTCGAACTTAGAAGCCTTCACTGTTAATTAAATAATTATTAATACTAAATATTGAGATTATTGATTTGACATTTATCATTAAGAGACTGATATTTATAGATTGTATCGTTGGTCCCTGTAACCAGGGTGGTGCCCCGCGACAATAAGCAATGATTACAGATTTGTATTATTCTTAATTGATAATTTTATTGTTTTCATTAATTATTTTAACTATTATTAATGGATAACCGTATCATTTCTAATTAAATGTGTTACATTTCTTAATTAATAGCTTTATCATTTTTGATTATTTTTAAGAAATAATTGTTATTTTAATAATCATATTTCATGATTATTAATAATTAGCCAACGTCAATTCTACTCCTACTATTGCACAACACCCATGGCTTGCTTAAAATTGCATGGCATTACATGACATTGTAACCCATGCGAGAGGTCATAAAGAAAATGAGGATCGGAGCAACTCAAAAAAAAGAACTTCCGCCCACTTCCCTCAGCCCTGCGTTACAAAGTTCCCGGTGTCCACTGAGAGCCAGACATCTCTCTCCTCTGATCACTAACTAGCCGGCCAATCAAAGCCTTCTGGCCATGAAGCAATTATCTGCTCTCCGTAGCATAGGTGGAGAATGAACCAGCAACCCCTGCAGCTCTCTTTCTCTCTCTCCGTGTCTCCTGAAATAACTACAATTGCCTTACACACTCACTTGTATGTAAAACAGAGGGAAAAGAGGGATTTGTTTTCCTCAGACTCAACAGAGATCACATTACATGCCATGCCAAGTGCAAAGCCTGAAATTGCAGGGGTGGATTTTCACCTCTCGCTGTAGCAAGGCACGGATTCGTGTCATTACATCAATTTATTTCAATGTCATTTGTGTGGGCTAGAGTTTGTCTAATTGAATGAAAGACTACATGACTCACATTGGACATGACTTTGTTGCCCTTTCCAAGCCACCTAATGTACCGATGAAAAATAGCAACAAGTCTCGAGCTCAGATACTTCTCCTCACAGATAATCTGAAGGCTGCAATCATTTGGAAAATTGAAGAGAAACAATTCGGGCTGCCAGCGATTTGTCATACGCTGTTGAGAGGAGCTCGGAGGTTCGACTCACGAAAAAAAGAAGTGCTTCCACTTTGTCACAGGCGGCAGTTAACCTTTCTATACCTCGCCATACTGATCTGAGTGGGACATAAAGGCGTGGTGGACAGGGGAGTATGACAACCCCTCAGTGTGCTGTCCGATGTGCCGTGTGTTTGGAATTCTTTATGGTAGGTTGTGTCCAGTTGTGACATAGTGAGATAAGAGGAGGAGGAGGACATTGCCTTGGTGCTTGTAGTTGGCTGTAGTGGGGGCGCTGTCATCACCTTCTCAGTTATACTCTGTTGGTTTGGGGAGCAGGTAATAAAACCAGGATTGTGTTGTTTAAAGGAAATACAAGGATTTAAACCCTAAATGAGTTATGTGTAGTCAATATGTTCACTTCTTTGCTACATGTCTGCCATTGTAAAAAATCTGCTTATTTGGAAAGGTCTCTTTTGCCTAGCCTCTGGTGATGTTGGTGAAAGTAGAACCAGGCTGCTGGTATCAGGCCTCCGAACCCTGAAGTCGTGCCACTGGACAAAGAGCTGTTCACATGTTTGTTCAAAGTTCAATTATGCTCCACTCAGTACACAGAACCCCGACCTGGAGAATCAGCTATTGTTGCCCTGGTCACATCATCACTTACGTTGCTGAGTCTTAGCTGCTGCTGATTAAGTGCGCTAGTCCCGTATTGCGAGTCAGATTCAACAATGTACTTCCTCGGACCCGTAACATGACACATGCCAAGTGTGAAGCCAATACGATGGATGGTTTTCAAGATATCAGCCAGCTTTAAATTGTGTAGTTTGCTAAAGAAAATCATTTTGAGTGCTCTTTCTGAAAATCCAAATTAAGTTAAAGACTTTTACTCAGAAACACATATCTACATATCTACTGTGATGTGATTTATCATCTAAATCATGCGACTGCAATAAGAAGTGTCAAAGACTTCACTATATCAAATAAGATAATTTGTTAATTGGAAAATATATTTTTTAAATAAATAATTGATTGATTTGAATGAACAGTTTTCTCCAATTAAATGTCAACTTTTTTCTAAACCAATCAGGTCAAACAACACGACAATGCTCTCCTTTCTGAGGGGACATCACCAGTCGGACTCTTTCTGATCCCGGTGTGAGCAGAGAGGTGTTTGCCTGTTTCCTGGGGAACACGGTGTCCAGGGGCCCTTGGCTGCACTGGGGCCTGATCGCGGGGCCGGTGTGTGAAATCCAAACTGACTGATCCAGGGCAGAGCCAGGATTACACCACTTCCCCCCTGAATTCTGTCCTTCCCAACAAAGGGCTTCCTGTAACCACAGTCAAGTGAGCCGTTAGTTAGCCAGTGGAGCCGCAGAGTGGTGGTTCAGGGCCACTGTGGGAAAAGGCAGGAGACTCCAGCGTCATGTTACTATTCCACCGACATAAAGCAACCGAAGCCCCCACCATCAGCACCACCACCCAGCACTTTGCTCCCTGTGCCTCCAGCAGGTGTCAGGTTCTGGCACCTGCTGGAGGCCCTGGCAGGTTCAGATGTCGTTCCAGCAAAGAGCCTGTCAGCGACTCAGCGGTCAACAGGGGTGACTCGCAGTAGTTTATTTCTACCATTGGAGGCAGCAGCAGTCAGTTTGTAGCTTGAACAGAATATGCTAACAATTGAATAAAGTTGTGCGCATTTCTAGGAATTTAATAAAATACATGGAGGTGGATATTTAAATTTACAATCTGAAATAATGAGACTACTAAAACTAGTAAACCCCTTTACTTCAAGGAAAAAGGTTACGGCAATGATTTATTTCTAATAAATTCTTCTCGCAGGTCCCCCTTAATAGTGAGACAGGGGATTTATTGATATTATAAATCGCCCGAGCAAGAAATCAATACCGTGTCACTGAATTATCTCAATTTACCTTCGACAGAATTTATTCGGTGGCAAAAAAAACTTTTTTATCCACGTTTGAGCAAAGTGGTTAAGAGGGACGAGGAGAGGGGGAGATGGAAAGAATGGGAGAAGGAGAAAAAGGGTGGTGGGCTATTGAGTTGAAGGAGGAGTAAAACATCCCTCAGCACAAAGGCCATTAACAACAGGGATCTTTTCTTTAGTGATGTCTTTAGCAGTCGGGGAGTAGTCCATACCAAGTTTAATTATGCCACACAAAAAGGAATGTGCTCCGTTATGTCCTAAATCACAGTGCGGTGACACTCAGCTCAATAAGTCCTCCTAGAACAATGCACCATGCGCCATCGACATCCTCTCACAGAATACAAAGGTGTATCATTTGGCCTGGAATGATAATTAGATGCGGAATTTACTGAAACTGTCAATGGGAACGTCAATAGAGGAGCTCTTAGCATCTGTCACCCTGCAAATCAATGACAATTTTCCGCAATTATTTCAAGAAAATGATAGCTTTCAAATACACAGTGGGAGAGGGAATCTGAGAGATACAGAAAACAATCTTCCCTTCACTATCTTCTCTCTATTATGTGAAAACCATATAACTAGTTTAGCATTTACCTCGGAGTAGTAATACTGCAATATTATTGTCACCTTACCTTTTTTTAACTGTGGAGGGAAGTAGCAGTATTCAGATTATTTTAGTTGTTACATTAATACAAGAACAAAAAGAACTGTCAATGAAAACCTTACATAGATTCAGTAACTATACAAATATGAATATTACGACGATAATTTCAAACCGACAGATTTGTGTGAATTGATAAAAAAACTAAAAGTATTAATAATTAAATTAATAATGTATCTACCGTCTTTTTCAGGCTATTTAAACATCATAGATAAATAAGAATATACAGGTTAAACCAGTAGAGGAATGAAATAGTTTGGCTACCTACTACTACTACTACTAGTTATTATTATTAACAATTGCTGACAATACATTATTGATACTTTATTTATGAAACCATATGTAGTATTTCAAGAAGTATTTAGATAAAACAAATGTGGGATGTAAATTGCCTGCTCACATTATGAAGATTTCAAATAATTGCATTCTGCAGGACTGAAAACAATAGATACTCAATTATCAGTCCACAAAATTTGATAATCAAGTCCTTGTGTCACTGATCCTTTTAAATAAAAAACCATCTTCCCCTGGTTCTCACAGACCAGATGTGAAGATGTGCTGCTGTTCTTGGTCAAGAAACAAGAAAAAAAAGATCAATTGATATCTATATTAGACATTACTTGTTTAGTTATTCTCGAAAGGCTGACTCACAAAGAAAACATTGGGTAATATTACCGGCTGGTTATTCAAAAAACAAGATGTAAAACATGTCTGATCTCTGGGCAGCGGAGAGGCAGCACTAAGGCCCCATATTTATCTCCATCCCTGACACATGTAGGGCTCGGGTCAGCAGGGGCCGGACTCAGCAGGAACTGAAGGTCAATGACACGAATGACACGGATTCTGACGCTGGAAATAAATTCATAAATGCTGGTCACGTCACAAGGCACAAATGAACACTGCAGCAACGCACCACTGTAATCTTCAGAGAGGTAAAAAGACCAGTTAGTCAGGCCTGGAATCTCCCAGAGAAAATGAGAGCCACTTATCCAATAACGAGAGCTTAATGAGGGTCCCTTTAACTAGCTACACTGTCTCTCTTTCCCTCGGAGAGACATTTGTCTTACAGTACAAATGTGATTCATGCATCATTTCTATTGTGAGAGAGTGTGCTGTAATAATGGTATAAATCACCAAGGGCCTAGGTCGGGGTAATGAGACTTAAATCTCTTAAAACAACACCATGAACTCAGCTGAATGATAAAATGATGTGGTGGAGGAAAATACTACGTTCTCCGGGTGAAGCTGCACCGCTCTCCTCGCAGGCGCGTATGACTCTTGGCAGTGCAGAAGCCCTACTTCATTTAGCTCTGACAGGCAATTTAATACCACAAAATTACTAACCTTAGCTTTGCAATTACTTTTCCAGCTCTGAACAATTTCAACCCCCGTGTAGATATAATCTTAAGGTTCAGGCCCCTGGATAGGGCAAACTCCCAGGTCTGAACTTACACTTTTTACTGAGGCGCTGATCAGACAAAACACAGAGAACGCAGGAAATGAACAAAGATAATAGTTCGCCCGTTAATGGGGCAATGTCATGTTTTATTTTGTTGTGCAAACCTACCATGTTATCGTGATCGTGTATCTAAAACGATGACAAACTAAACTCTAATCTCATAATCTCAATACCATGTTTCCCTTCCCAACACCGAACCTGAAACCTGGACTTTGTATATCGGTTGATACAGGGTACTGATCTGATAACAGGTTTTAAAAATTTAAATAATTAATTTTAATAGCTGTATTTGACGAAACCCTTATGATGGTTGTATAAATGAGATTACTTGTGTTGTAATAGCAACTAGCACCGCCCCCTCGAAACTGAAGTTTTACATATGGTACATGTCGCCGTTTTACTTGTGGGACTTTCCAGCGTGAACAACTGCTGACATCTTAGCTAGCTCCAGCTAATCGGAAATCACTTCTTCTTCTCCCCTCTAAAAACTGCAGCACAACGCAACTGCTCTTTAGGAGTGGCAAAGAAAAAGTGATTTCTGGGCAAAGAACCAATAAACATATCGTTACATGAGTTTGCGTACTTGCCCATTCCTAGCATTTTCGTCAGTAACATAGGCATTATGCTGGTTTGGTATCTGAACATGTCCACTCAAAATCCAAGCTTCGTCCAACACAAGAGAGACAACTTCTAGCAACCACTCATAAGTAATCAAATCTATCAGCTTTGGGTAAACATTCCCACTTTATCATCTTAGCATGCTAAGAGGATAGAGAAGTCATATTTAATTCCCTCGCGACCTTTTCACATTCAGGCCTGTTTTGTCAGTGGGGCCAAGGGGGGAATGATTTGTACTGATCACTTTCTGCTCTCCTTGGCTCCAAACTGCAGCTTCACTGACCTTCTGACAGATGTGTCCCCTGCTGTCTGATTAAAAATGGTCATTTCTGCGGCACACAATGTGGCACGGTAACCTTTCCTTTGAGGGATGATTGCTGCACAGTGACAGCCACTCCTCCGTTTGTTCATTTGGTCTGTCGACGGCCAGGATATTGACATTCAGATTTCGCCCATGCTTTCATCTTAGAACAGATGTCACAGTCGGCAGGTAGTCTAGACAGGAACAGCAGGTAGGACACAGCTCAAGAGGCAACAGGAGACAAGAGGCAAATGTGACAACATGCAAAACAAGTGTATGTTTTACATCAGTCAGGAGTCTTTCCCTTGATGCAACTCACAATGACCCTCGTAGAACATCTGCCTGCTGCGCTGCTCAGGTATCCGTGCCCTCCCCTCTCCTTGGCCTGTTTCTCATTCTCGCAAGCTGCTCTGGTGTGAGAGGGAACACCAGCCAAATTATGGAAACCCTCACTCATCTACGACAAGCAGAAACACAAACCTCAAACCCCTGCGGTGGGCCAAATCCCCTTGCTAGCACAAATGAGGATATTCTAATGTCAGGCCTGTTTGCAGGGGTGTAAACTCGTGGAAGTGCCGGTATCAGATAGGATATCAAAGTCAACAAGCCTGTTGCTTTAAGCTGATCCTTCTGTCCCCTGGAAAACTGCTGCTCTGCGAAAGCCCAGAGGGGCCTTCACATGTTTCCCCGAGTGCAACCTGATCCATAACAGACAGAGTCATGCAGCTCCCTGTGCCATCAACACTCCGAGCACAGCGGGGTCACTCTAATACCCCATTCCAGCCTGGCAGTCACGAACGACTTGAAAGATCACGCAGTCAAGCAGTGGAAGCCTTTACTCCACATCTGCTGAATGTAGATCCGACAATTTATTACCACTACAGTTAAACCTACCCAGAATACTAAAAGTGAAGCTGTGGCGCTATGAAATGTGTTAATGGAAAAATAGTTTTTAGAGTTTGTTTGTTGTTTTTAATTTGTCATGGTAGACGAGTTTTACAGGTCCAACATGTCTGTTTCTAATGGTCAAAGGTCACAATATGTTTACTAAGCACTGATTATAATCCAATTTCTCTGGGTCTACTATAAGGCAAAGGACGAGGAATGAGTACAGCTTAAACTACAATTACTGCACCTAAATTATGGTTATAGAATATGGGCAAAAAGTATTTTGTAGAACATTGTAATGTCACATTGAAGTTGGTTTGGGATATTAAATAGCTTCATTTGATCAAATTAGGCACTTGTCTACAAATTGGCCAAAAACACATTAGACCACAAAATGTGATAAGTTCATGTTTGACTCCAAGTCAGTGATGCAGTACATTTGAAGAAATTCAATCCAGGCGTTCTTGGGATATCACATTCTGCTATCAAGATGCTCCTGGGACATGGTGTTCATGAGACAAACAACCCCAATACATAATGCCTTCAGCCAAAGTTCCCACCAGTGTGGAGCCATAGAAACTAAAAACAAATATCCTGGTTCAAAGTTTTGTGTAAAACCTGCCGACCAGTTTCTAGTATTACATTGGTCCAGCTCTTTGCTAAACACACCCAGAAACCACTGCTGCACCTTTTTACCCATTCTTATTTCAGACATGAACTCTGGAGAATGTGTGTAAAAGTGGGTCAGGAGAACGCAGCAGGTAATGATGGAGACATTCAGGTGAGCGGTGAGGTCTGAGTAGAGCATATAGGAGGGAGGACATAATGTAAAATGTCTTCTACGTGAACCTCTTTGTAATCCTGAGATATCTGTACACTTTTTGTATTTTTACTAGGGATCTGGCAGGCAAAGTTCTGGAAAACATCCGGAGAACTGACTCGGACATTTGAGTTCTCACATACAGACCCTCCAGAAAAATTCTGGGAAAATATGCAGTTCAGTGCATGTCTAATCCAAGATGACTCTGATTGGTCTGACGTCTTTGGTTGTCCTGTCAAACCAAAGTTCAATCAAACTCAACGTGGGCGTTTTCCCAGCCTCTCATCACTGTCCATCAGCACGGGGCCGACTCTGCAGCTCTGTGGACTGTCGTCTCCACACTGAGGAAGATTCAGCTCAGGAACAACCACCAGAGAATAACAGGCCACATCAAATGGAAAAGCTCCTTGGGTGATAAAGGTACTTATAACCCTACATATATTTATGGATACCATTAAAAACAAAACTGCTATAAAGAAAATAGCTGACTGCAGAGCAAAAAGCCCGAAGGACCCAATTTCCTCCTGAAGCACCTGATGGACACACTGACAAGCAGATTGCTTTCCAGTACCAATTTTTGGAGCATGTGAAAAATGGTCCGTGCAGCTGGTATGTGGTCCGAGATGAGTCATAAATCTTGTTTTATCTCCTCCGTGGTGGTAGCAAAAAAGGATGAGTTGCTTTTTTTTCATCTCATTCACATGTCTGTCTGTCTGTTATCGGTGCCCTTGAGCAAAGATTACTGATGCCCTGTCTTTGATATATGACACATCAGACAGAGCAGCTTTTCATCCTGTGAATTAACCCAGAGAGGGAGGGGGAAAAAATGCAAACCTGACTGCCATCAGCCAGGGGGGCTCTCTCACTGTTCCTTTGTGCCGCTCTGCGTCCCCCCCCTCAAGCCCCTCTCCTTCCCTCACATGAGCCTTCCCACCTTCCTTCCCTTGGAGCCTCGCATCCACTCCGTTGCCCTCCCCCTTCAGAAACTTAGCAGACGGGGGGGGGGGGGGGGGGGGAGCAGAGAGCATCATGGGTAGCCAAGTTTGGTGGCAAATTGTTTATCTGACCTCTGCACGTCTCTGCATTTTATAATCTAGTGTGTGTCACCCCTGTCCCATCCCCATAACAAATAGCCCCTGTCAGTTCCTGCTTCCTTATCAGGAGCAAGTGGTAAGGAGAGGCCCGCTGTAAGTAACTGCACCGGAGGAAATCTCTCACAGAAAAACAAAAATGGGATTTCAAGTGAGTGATGAGAACAAAGATTCCCATAATGATGCCTCAGGAGCAGAAAAGAAGGGATAAAAGGGAGAGATTAGAGAAACAAATGGTGGCATTTCATGTGTTAACAGCTTATGTATGTCAAGCAGGAGGAAAAAGACTGTGATAGGCTTTCAGGAGAATATTACCGCTGTGTTACCGTCCCCGGCGAAGAACATTTTATTATTCAGGAACCAGGAAGCCAAGCAGTATTGAGTGCAGCCTAATGTATCATCTCCTAATACATCTGAATGATGGTGATTTAAATGAGTAAGACAAATAGCAGTGACCACTTTGTGCAATCTAAAACAGAATGTAAAATAACACATTAGGCCTGACTGCCGCAGTGGAAATTAAAAGACTCTACATTACAGAGTAATAACCATTTCTCTCCTGACTCCAGACTTCATTAACCCAGAGCTAATCTCCCACTCAAACTCCCCAATCTTCACACGCCACAGGGGAAAAAAATGTGTTCAGTAAATACAGTTTTTTTTCTTCCTCTTGAGTTTGAGAAAGGACCAGAGAGCAGAACACTGTCTACATTTTACTTTTTCCCTTTTCATCTAAGTAATCGAAAAGGGTCATAAATAAAATATTACGCCACGAGGAAAGTGCTGTAATCCATTATCATAATGGCAGCGTTCATGATCTATTTCATTAACATGCGGTCTTTAACCCAAACAAATGTGTTCTTCACCCTTGTGTTGCGAAGCCATTTACGAGACACAAATGTGCTTCGTGTGTCTCAACCTGGAGCAGCAGGTGTGAGGCATCACCGGCGAACCACCAGACTGAACCACAGTTACCATATTGTGCTCAACATTAAATAATACACTCAATTTCTAGGGGAACGTTGAATCTTATTAGTGCATAAGATCTATATTATTGTATTTTTACACGATACGATGGAGAAACTCTTTCTAGCGTACTTTTAGTACATGTTATGATCAAAGAAATTATAAAACAAGGTCGCCCGGCATCTGTTTTAAGGCGTGTCAGTGTGCAGTGGGTTTCTAGCCATGTCCTGATATTATAGGACACCAAACCGTGTTTATTCCTCGCTGACATTCACACAGCACCATTTAAAAGATGATGTGGACAGCAGCGTCCATATGTGTGAATGACTGCAACATAAAGCTGGAGGGCACAGAAGCCCACTCTCCGACTCCTGTAAGTGCTAATATAACCTTTTCATCTGCTCACCCAGTGGCTCCCCTGAATCAATTCCCCCTCAGTGTCCCTCCGCGTCTGTACAACTGGCACCTCCACAACTTGTTCCATTTGTTATATTGAGCTCCATCTGGCCTCGGTCATTTGGCTTTTTAATTTAGTTGTCTCCCGCTCTCTAATTTGTCTCACATTTACAAATGGCATCGGCCGCCCGTTGCAAGCTGCCCCTCGTCGGCAGCAGAAATACATTTTCACCAGCCGTCGGGCCGCGCCGTAAATCTGTAATGCCAAGTTATTAATAGATAGTAACAGATGTTTACTGATTGTTGATTACCAGTCTTGTTGACCAGTGAAATCTGTTCATAAATGGAAGGGGATTTATGGCGGCGCAGTGTATGCACCTCTCCCGTGCAGGGAAAATGGAGCAATGGTGCCAAGCTTTTAACTAAGAGACAATGAACTGAGCTCTCGTCTTGTAATTAATCTGTTTGGGGTAAAATTAAGATTTAATGACTTCCAATTAGGTTTATTTTAATGATCGGTGTTTGTAAAAAGGGATTTGACCATTTTTCAAACTCTATCGAGTCACAGAGACCCTGGTATGAGTCTGGACTCCTCTCTCTTATTACAGAGTAGGTAGAAAGAAGCTGTTTGGCCAATGACATCCTCCTGACGAACACATGGCCAGAAAAGCAACATGACACATTTCACTTGTCACTCATCAGCAGCCGCAGCTGTCAGGCTGGCAATCCCTCTTTCATTAAGTGGGTGACACGAGCAGTTTGCACATCACTTTGGAGAAAAGTTCCCCGTGAAAATATTATTAAATGTCACGGAGGGGGAGGTGGTTAACAGGGATGACCAATAATGTTCATCTTGTTTCATGTATTCCTAGAAAATCAAGTGTTGCCTTTTGTTTACTTGATTCACACATACAAAAAGTTTGATAGTAGTTCAGGTTCAGTGTCGATCAACCAGTGGATCATTCCTTTATTAACTGTGCATTTCTGTCACTGGTTTCTCATTTCTCTGCTCTTCCTCTTAAAAGAGTAATCATTTCTGTGCAGGATTTTCTATTTACGGACACTGTGTGGAGAAATTGGGGAGGCACAGACAACAAGTTGCAAACTGTGACAAGTTATAAAACTTTAAAGCAGGCAGTAAATAGCTCTGTCACTCTATCCCCAGTGTTACATTACCTGGACACATTTATCTGACGGGTGGTAAATCTCAATTCCCCTTACCCCCTAAAAAAAAAGGCAAGAGGAGACACAGGAAAATAAATTGCAGATAGAAGGACAACAACATATGACTAGTTAATCAAATGAACATGATGTTTTGAAAGGGAACATCATTAATAACGTCAGCTCCGAGCGACAGCAGTTTGTGGGAATAGAGGCAAGAGGCTACAAAATAATTTCAATAATGCTTTCCTCCTGCTGTACAGTTTATAAGAGACCCAGGGAGCAGTTTGTATTCCCTAATATTTTTTTATTTTTTACAGTTGCTTCACCTGCCTGATATCGTTCAGCCCCTTTCTTCAGGAGCTGTCAAAGCCGCCAAGTATAATATATAGCCTCTCCAATGAGAACAGCTGTAGCCACTCTCTGGGCTGCTGCCGCTACCCTGCCCTGCATGAAATAATACATCAAGATTAATTGATTTCCCGTCACACTCTTAGAGAAAAGAAAATTAATTTTCATGTATCTTTCCCCCCCCCCCCAACCTCCAGCATATGAATTTTGTACATGGCAAGTAATTTAAGTTTTTAATTATTCATGAGGACTAAAAACATGATAAAGTGTTCGACAGAAGGCCCCACGGCTGAAGCCGAAAGCCTCAGTGTGTTCGGAGACAACAATAGCGGTCCCCGATGCCTATATAAATAATAAATGTATTTACATATATCCTCGGTCAACCCCCCCACCCCTCACGCTCTCTTTCTCTCGCGGCTCGAGGAGGGTGAATGTTGGCGTATGGAACAATGAGTGGGATGACTCATCAGACGGATGCATCAATCAACGTCAAACGCCAAGGTTAATGTTGCGATGAACATTATCTTTTTGTATACACATTATTATCAGTTATAGTGTCTTGTGTCTCCACTATTGAGATATGTCACGTAAGATACTTTTTTTTTTTAAAAATCCAAAGTTGATCCTTAAAATCCCAATATTAAATTTTTGCATTTGCATCTTTGCTCTTTAACGCTGCACAAAATGTTATATATGTTTGTAAATGTTATGTTTAGTCAATTGTAACTTATTGTAAGTGCTTCACTTCGGGGCTGCATGACGTGTAAAGTGTCAATATTACAATGTGCACAAATCCTTTAAAAACTGTCACATGAATTTAGTTTATGAGTCTAAACCACAATTAACAACATTGGATTTACTCAGGGTGGTTTGTAAACACTGGCTATCCCATAGTAAATCTAGAGATTGCATCTAATAGCCGAACAGGTTGAACAGACTGCACACTGATCTGAGCTCTGCTTGTGTTTGTTGAGGAGATATTATCTTTTAGTTGTGAGAGGCCACGGGCACTTTTTGAAAAGGCAAACATAGCTATTGTTTATAATATAACAAACAGCAATTCTGTTTTCTATTCCTCTTCCTGAACTTTATAGTGTGAATGTAGTCAACGCTCAAGTCCAAGTCTCGACCTGGACACTGGTGAGTTCGGTTAATGAGGAGGATTTGTTGCTGTTGTGAACATGTCTGTGCAGCCAACCTCCTGCTGTGTTGTGCATGTGTGAAAGACAAACTCTGGGTAAACTCCGTAGCCAATTATTCTCCTGATTTTACCTGGAGGTCATGTTTGAAAATGGCTATAGTAACAGCCCACTGGAGCCTCTTTGCTCAGCTACGTGTTTAAACACCGGCCAACTGTGTGTCAGTGGATGATTGAGAAGTATGTGTGCCGCGAGAGCCATGAACGCCTTCCATAGCAGCTGGTTTAATGTGGAAGCCAAAGGAGGATGCCATGCCACTGACGCCACAGCAACACGCAGGCTTGACTGGCAGGCGAGGCTGCAGACTGATGTGCACGCTACACCCTGATCCTCCGTATCATGGGAGCCAGCAGCGGCGATGAATACGAGTCAATTACACCGACTGAAGGCGATAGTTGTTTCACAAGCTTCTGTGTGCATGTTCCCACATCTGCATGCATGTGCCAAAGTTTGTCTTGGAAACACATTTATCACATGACCAGCACGAAAAGGAATTTTTAAGTGTGTACCTTCCAATGGTAACTGAACAAAATGTTCCCGGTCACAGAGACTCCTGTCTGCATTTATCTGTGTTTTAATCGTTTTTTTTGGCAAAGTGTACTCAGTAAAATAGCCATTAAAACCACACTCACAAGAACAAAGGGATGATGAACGTATGAGGGGAGGACGAGCCTCTACCACCCCCACATTTGTCTTTGCTGAAAGTTAGCAAGACTGTAATTATAAGGTGAGATGTTTGTGTATGCATGTGCGATATCACATTTGTGATAAGTGCATGATTGCGTGTGTGCGTGTGTGTTCATCTTCTCGATGCTCTGGCCGTGGTAGTGGTTAATTCGGTCTGTCTAACGAAGGGTTCTAATTATGGTTGTAGAGCCTAATTAGCATTTAGCATAACACCACAACAAATGCCGCAAAAATCACACTAATTCGGCAGCAAATGGCCTCTGTGCAGCGCCGTCGACTAATCACAAACTGCAATGGACCAAACCTGAACTCCTGCTGAGAGTGTTATATCATTTTTCACTCCTTCCTGATTGTTTCTATCAACAACTATTCACAGGAACCCTAATAAGCACCGATCCTCATTAATATAATATAAGTCTAAACACTGCAATTTCAAAGCAGGCTTTTGCTAATTATTAGGCCGCTGACCTCAGGTATACACGGGTGGAATTTTTCCACAGGGGGCAGCGCATCCAACTTAAATCTGTGCTGTGTTCTTGTAAGAGTGGACATTGCCATTTGTCAGAGGGCATCACTATACCAATCCCACTCAATTTAGTTATCGAATAAAAAAAAACTATGTTTATTGTGAGCCATTGCATTATGCTACTTCCTACCCTTCAGTTTAGATTTTAATATTAAAGAGGTAGTTTTAATAAATTTGCCTACACCACATCCTAGTCAGCAACTACAACATTGTTACTGATTAGAGACTGACCGATTCATCTGTTGGCCGACTAAAATCCACCTTCTGAGGAAGTGGTGGATCTTGAGAGAATATTTGATCATAAAAACTATAATTTCTCAAACAAAACAATAGATGTTTTACCATCAGTCCGTCTTTCTTTCACATGTGGAGATAGGACTTAAGATAAGAAGTCTCTCTGAGAAATGTGTAGTTGTTCTCCCACTAAATCAGTCAAATACGACTCCCTAACCAATAAAGAATACCCAGAATGTTAAAAGAAAAGTTTAATAAATCGCATGTTGTAAGGCAAAACATTTACACTAATAACCATATGCACAGGGCCCATCTATTCTGAAGAGATGTTATCTGCAAACCAAGGGGGGATACAGAGAATAGTCTATATGGATGGGTGGCTGCATGTATGTGGATATGGACAATGAAGATTGGTGGAAGAATGCAGATATTGATAGATGACAGTTAGGAGGAATAAATATCTCTGTTTCATTCCTAAGCACTTGGCATTTATTGCAGCCGACTGATATATTATTTACTTTCTTTGACATCTGGAGTTAATGTTCCTTATCTTGGCAACAAAAACAATTTAGAAAGGCAACTTCCACAAGTCAAACTATGCCATTTCCCAGGCTCCTCTCTGCTATCTGTCTCCATTGAAATATTCTCTATTTATTTTGGAAAACTTAAACAACTGCTGTTATGTCCGCCTAGAGCTGGCGTAAGGCAGAGTAGCAGATTCATCATTATAATACTTAGCACTGAGGGAGAAAAAACAGCAGAGCTGCACACTATCGCAGACATGATTTAGGCCCCACAGAGGTTACAGGAATTCAAGCTGTCAGAGTCTGAAGTAAATTCAGTTCCTATAAATAAATTGGGGTGTCCAATACTTGCTCATGCTATCTGGTTCTACCTGAACCAAAGGGAGGTTCCTCCACAGCAGAATACACCAGAGTGAGCAAATAACTGTATGGCTGGATTACAATAAGAGACAATGTGTGCTGCGGTAACAGCAGTTTGATAAGCAGGAAAAACAAAACACCTGTCATAATCCTCGAGAAACTAGCTTTGTGGTCAACACATTGACATCCAAGCTATGCAGATCATAGATTGTGTATAAGGATGGACACATGACTGACGACTGTTCCCATAAAGTGAAGCCAAAATGTCTAAATCTCCCTCTGGTGGCTGGATGCTGTTTACGTCATAAACCCTGTCTCCTCCATGTTAGCAGATGGGACATGGTTCACACTAAAATTTCCAAGCAAATGTTAAAGACCTTATTCCAAATGACATCTGAGACTGACTCCTGATCGCTCGAAAGAGCATAGGGGTGGGAGGACCGATTCCATGGCTTCATGCCATGATCATGACTGCACAGACTCTGGTTCTAAAAGACTTAAAAAGCACAAGATGAAAAAATACATATCTGGGATACTTTAGCTTCATTTAACGGCCGTAATTGAAGAAATTTTTTTCATCTCTATGTACAGTCTACAATTCAGTCGACAATAGACAAATATTGACAAACTTGTCACTATGCACAAAATAAAAATGGTGCTCCATCAGGTTATGCTGACAGGGTTTCATCCAATACAGTTTTTCCATAACTGAGCTGGAACTACAAATATTGACATTGTGAGGACACGTGTATGAGAAAGCACTCATGAAGACGGTCTCTGTGTTACTAACATCGCTATAAACACTGGCTTTTATGATTCATCATCTGCAGGAAGTCTACAGCATAAAACTGCTCAGCTCTGAGAGGTCCGGTGGAGACATAGAGGTTATACTGTAATCTACAAGCTTGACTGAGTCATTGAGCACAAGGTCACAGGACTGATACCATGGTTAATAGCAATATTAAAACCAAACAAGGGTGATATCCAAAAGTGATACACTTTGATTTGACCAGACTGAGCCTGCTTGACCGACTGAAATCCTGACACAAAGCTCATAGAAGGGTTTTTTTATACAAGAACTACAATAATTTCAAATTGCATTTATTGGTGAATAAAAATAGCTCATTCATTTGACAGAAAGATTTTAGATTTATATTATATATGAATGCTGAAAGTTCAGCAGGGAAACAGGTAAACAACAACCCACAGTTACAAAGTTAATTTCATATAAAAGGAAAACAAATGGACTCAAGACACTTTCATGTAAGATACAAAATCTCTAATAAGACCAGGAAATTGTCTCACAATTTAATCAAGACATAACTAGAGAAAACCAGAACAATGTCCGGATGTCTGCATTGAACTATGCAACATATAAGAGCACTTAAAAACTTTAATCAGTTTAAATTTTTAAAAGTATTTTATAGCCATGAACTCTATGTCAAACTTAACATCTACTTAATATAGAGTGTCACGGATTAAGATGGAATTTAAAGATATTTTGCATCTTTAAGATAAATGTCACCCACACAAACAACCCCATCTCTGTGTGTACAGTACATATTACCAGATATAGCCTGAACTTAATAACCTACGTGCATGTTTTGGAATTGAAAAAATATTGTGTTCTGTATTAATGATAGAGTTATACCTCAGAGGTTAAAAAAAACTGTTCATATACCACAATATCATTAGCTTCCGTTTTATTGCAATATAACCTCCAATAACTACATTAGTGAACGCACGGAAGGTTAAAATAACACCAACCACATATTGTTTGGATACAGTTAGAAAAAAACACTGTCAGGCGGTGTGGTAAAAGAAAAATGAATTAAGTGCCTTGGAATAATGTACATATATAATGGACATGGAGTTATTCTCAATATATTCCAATAAAGTATAAGATTTCAAGCAGAGGAAATAAGGAAATAAAGCTCCTCACTCCGCCATCTCATCATAATGATTTACAGTGTACTCAATGCAAACATTTCTTATCTTTTCATTTCTCATCGAGAAACAAATAGCCACTAAACCCTCCCTCTGCTTTGGTCAGGTCCCGGGAAAAGCAAAGGCAGATTTGAAAAATGTACGGCTGCGAGCTAGCCTCCTTCTCAGCACCGGCCGACACAGGCATTTATAACCCTAAAAATTACTTCTGGGTACCAGGTATCCAATTATTCCTTACCCAGGAAGCAGTGCTAAATGGAGCACTGCAATGATTTACTCGCAAACCTCTCCTTTTATTAAAACACTTTGTCTTATTGTTTTATTGATTTACAATCCGTCCTACTTTTTTGGCATCTGAAAACAATCAAGGCACAGGGCAGCAGAATGTTTGGACATTAATCGTTAAAAGACAGTGTTTTATTCCTGGCCTGGGGTTTGCTGCACCAGCTGCTGTGCATTCTGGTAAGAGGCAGTGATTTATGACCCGGCAGCAATAACGATGAGGCATGCTCATTAACATATCGACAGCCTCCAAGATGGATCATCAGCATTGATTATTTCATGGCCTGTTGATGCCCATTTGTTAAAAGAGAGAGAGAGAGAGTGAGAGAGAAAGGGGGAGTGGGGACGTAGATAAAAAGAGGAGGAGGAGGGAAGTGATGGGCTGGCTCAGAAGGTGTGAGGATTTCTCGCTTGAATCCTTGCAGCACAGGGGGAGAAAGACAAAAACCCTGACTCCTTCAATCACCACAGCCATCACTCCACTGTCACGGGGAGAGAAATCAATGATTGACAGCATTTAACCGGTCCTCAGCACTCGGCAGATCCATACAGAAGAAAGGTTGCTCAGCGGGGAGGGCCATACAGATCTGTCTTTACGCATGCTGTAAAACATTACTTCACAGCAAGAATTACAATATCAATCAGTCAATGCCACTCTATTCAAACAGGGAGAGAGAGCATACACCGGGTGTCATCGGGGCTCAGGGTTCTGGGTGGGAGGGAAGTCTTACTCTGACAACATGGGAACTACGAAAAGTGAGTACACAGATTTATCAAACTACAGTTTAAGAGATAATACAAATTAAAATAATAAATCAAGCTTCATCAACATTAAATTCAATTAAGCAATTTGAAGAAACTTTCTCAATAATTACCTTGACTGTCTGTTGGAGTTTTATACTTAACACAAACAGTGTCTACACTTCTATACAAGATTTCTAACATAGTGTTCACTGTAGATTTGTGTGCTTGTATACAACCCCAAAAGACAGTTTACAACCATGTGATTTGTTAAAGATGAGCCTCATTGATATTATTAAATCAATGCACATGTCTTATTATGTTCATGTGTAATTTCTGCCTCATCATGTTTTGCCAATAGAAGGAAGTAAACAGTAGCGTCTTGTTTGTTACACTTCGAAAAACAAATGTGAATATATATTTGACATTTACTATCAAAAAACGATATAATTACATTAGAGATAGCCTTAAACTAATCTATAACTTTAGTGATACACTTCAAAGTGCATTTCCTCCTCCCTGGAACAAGGGTGAAATTCCCCGCTCACTCCTCCTCGAGTTGCCATGGTGACAGGTGCTAATTACCGGGCCTATCCTTCATTACTGAGTGACAGCCGCCCCAGAGCCCTGACCAGCATTCCTCTGGACAACTGTCACAGAGGGACTCACAGCAGCCGAGGCCTAATGGTGGTGGTGAGTCACAAACACATAATCACACGTGTGCAAAACATTCCAGATGGACACATAAGCAAGGACACACAGACAACTACGAACATGACTGTCTCAGGTACACCCACTGATTCTAGAGGCTCAGACATATGTGTCCATGTATAGCCATCAAGACTTTGATAGAAACAGAGCCAGAAACACACTGAACAGTTTCACTGACTCACGGCTGAGGCTACATCCATACTAATACTTCTTTGTTTTGAATCAGTATTTTAAAATAAAGCGATCTCTGTCCAGATGGACGTTTTAGCTCCTTATCAATAATAATCCCATTCCATACTAACACACCTGAAAAAGCGTATAACATGACCCTTCACGTACACTGGGCAGGTGCATGCTAGTGTAAACAGGAAGTGGATTGTCTACTGTGCACATCCTTGGAGGGATGACGAGGAGCCATCGTTACAGAAGCAAGTGCTTAAATGTTTTCCCTTCACCACTGATTGTCGGGACTGCTAAGAAGTGGAGACGAAGATGTCAAGAGAGTTTGTGGTGATAAGAGCCGACTGGTGTCGGGGTGCTGTAACCATGATCACATGACCTCTGCAGCAGCGTTAATACGTCACTTCCTGCCTCTTCCTGCTGCACACTGCTGCTCCACCTCTCGTCTGAATAACGCAGAGGATGCCACCAATATCTGGCTCCTGTAGTTTTGTGAAAAATTAGGTGACCTACAAACTGTAGTGCAGCCCACTCTCTTTTCTTCACAGGTTAAATAAATTAAAAGCTATGAGGAAAGAGAGTCAGTCAATTAAGTCACAGAGAGCCTGGCCTTCAGGTGTCCTTGGACGACAGGAAGAGGGAGTAGTGCAGTTTTATTACTGTGCGCTGATGTGGGTGCACGTGTGTGTGCACGTGTGTGTGCACGGAGGGCAGTGTCTCCCCTGCTTCGACAGCTGGGGCTTGCCCTGCCTCTTGTACTGTAAAGACGAGGGCTTTAAATTGCTTCCGTCACCAGGCCCTGAGTAATGAGTGTGATTCTAATCGCAGTTCCTGGGGCCATCGGCATTAGTCTTAATCTGAGCGGGGGTGCTCCAACACTACTGACAAGTAATGCAGAGCCGGTAGGGGCGTAATGAGAGGATGCTTGCACACATGCACGGATGCACAGACACAGGTTACCCCACCCAAGATGCAGAGGAAGGCTTTTGTAATAAGAACACAGTTACTCGAAGCTCTCTCCCATCTTTCTCCTCCGGGGCTGGTTAGGTATGCAGAGGCTGTGAAAAATGGCTGAAACCTCCTGCACACCATTAGCGGGCACTGCTGCAGCGGGATGTGGGTGTGTCTCTGGGCAAACACAGATGAAAAAAGCCAATTCAAATTTGAGCTCGGTGTTATTCAATAGTAAAAGCTGCAGTAAAACTATTGAATATCTATATTAAAGCACTGTTAAATTATACATGCGCTGGGTTTGGAATAAAAAAATCTGTCTTTCTGAACTATTTCATGTGTTTTCAGAAACGTTAGGTCAGATGAATCGAGTTTCCATCAAGTCTTAATGGAAAGAAATGTTTTTATGCTGAAAACCCAAGCAGGAGTTTGGGTATTGTTGTCTGCAGACACTATATCCCTTTAGCCTCTCCTTGCTGCCACATTCATTCGTATGAACCATGACTGAACAGGTAGCAAGGCAGCCAGTCCATTGGCACTGGGTTAGTCGAGGGCTAAATTGCTGTGGGGCTGCGAGTCGCTGCATAGCCAAGCAGGTCGTTCCTCTCTGTCTCTCCGTGTTTGCCTGTGTTAAACTCCCCCCTCTGCCCTCATCCATCCTCTCATCCAGTCTCCAGCTCTGTCCATCTATCAATCCCAGCACTTTGTCAGAGCCCACTCCATCCTCGCCGCAGCAATAACAAAGGAGACGGCGCTGGGGAGAGAGGGAGCGAGAGTGTGTGTGCGAAAGAGGTTCGTATGCAATAAAGCGGGAGACAGATATTTGGAAGGGGACGGGGGAAGGAGAGATCGGAGGGCGGCCCTGCCTCCGAGCCTCGTCACCGGGGAGCTTTTCACCTCCCATCTGCATCGGTGCTGATCTGCTGACAGAGGCCCTGACGCGCGTCGCCTTCTATTGCACAGGCAAGCAGAAACACTAATGCCGTGCCCCGCCTTACCTAGACCACTCACCTCAGCTCAGACAGCCCAGACAGGCAGCTGGCAACAGAGGAGCTGGAGGGAGGCAGGAGTAGAGTGAGTGACGGAGGGGAGGACAGGCAGCAGGAGGAAGAAGAAAGAGGAACTTGAGAAGTGATGGTGGGTAAACAGGAAGTAGGGAAACAGCAGCAGAGGCCAGGGAAATATCGGGGAAAGTTGTCAATATGGAGGAAGTTGTGCGATAATCTGAGGGATGGTGGATATAGTTGGAAGGACTAGTGACAGCTGGCAGAGGTGGGAAGGTTGTGTGTTCTCCACCTGGCCTGCAGTCTACTAGAAAAGTGGCTCGGCTTCTTTTTTTTCTTCCTTCACTGTTCATCGATAGAAATCACAGGGAGAAAATGTCTCTTTAATTAAAGCTGGATCGGCTGCATGTCGGTGGTGGTTTGGAGGCCGGGCAGAGATGTGGGGCCTCGCTGACCTTACCCCTTAGTCCAGCTGAGACGCAAATGAGGGGCGCTTGTTTACACTCTATCAACCACCAGCAGCACAGACAGAGACGTTCAACATGAAGATGAAAGGCAACTTACTTTAATTTAAAAAGAAAAGGAAGGTGCTAATAATATTTTAAGCATAACTTTGCTCTACTTCCTCCTATTGTCGTTTTCTTTAACATTCAGAGAAAAGGCCTTTCATACGGGACTGTTGGCCCTTGGCAGAGACGTGCACTCGAGGGTCATTCAGTTTGATTAATACTAATAATAAGAATCCAGTGGTAAGTCAAAAGCGTACTAATTTGACAGCTGCTGTACAAGATACAAGCAAACAAGTCACTGGAAACACATCTTTATACAACTATGTTAAATCAATATCAGCATGTTTGTCTCGGGGCATCTCATAGAAAGTCCAACCACGTATAATTAACTGTAATGGTGTAAATTCACAGAAATATTCAAAAATATGTTAGGAAATATAACATTCTCCGAACACGGCCGACTATGAATTAAAGTCAGGCAGCAAAGTCAGTGCGTGTGGTTTTAATTTATACAAACATCTAAGCCTAATGCCGGTGAACAGGTTGTTACTGTTAATGAAAACAGCATCATCACAGAGCGAGGGCACCGTGAGAAATGATCCACCTTGAGTCGTTTGCATCTTCAAAGGCAGAACGTGTTGAAGCTGATGATGCCGTAATGGCTGATCAAAGGGGAATTACAACACGGGGTCGTGGTGAGATTACTACTAACGTACAGATATGGGAACGTGTTGAACGCAGACATGACACTTGGCGTATGTGCAAAAAAGGAATAATATGAAGCAAACCAAAAGGTCAGGCGAAACTAATTATTACTGTTAGATGGAGGATTCAGCCTCGTGTTTTCATGCATTTGTGTGTGAAAAAACACACACAAACACACACACGCACACACACACACAAACCCTTTTTACTGCAGAGATCATTGCTCACTTTCACAAACTACCAATTCTGCTGATTTTAGCCTTTGTGAATTTGCCTCCCGGCGCTGCACACCCGGAAAACAAAGCAACCAAGTCTCTCCCTCACTTGTGATGCAGTTTGCAATCAGCCGACACTAATTAGACAGCAATAAACTGTTATTAATTGGCTGGACAGCATACAACGAGCCAAATATTAATGGTGGCTGTCAAGGCTTTATTCAGCAGCCAAATGAGTATTCTCAGTTCACTGCCTACGTGAGGCATCGCCACCTATGTCCTCTAACAAATGTTCACTACTCACTGTGCTGTTAACAGTGTGGGCCCTGCACACACACACACACACACACACAGAGACACACACAGAGACACACACACACACACACACACATTAGTACACTCTGGCTGTTAGACACAGCATCTGAATGCAAGTGTCACTGTGACTGTCCAGAGTCTTTCAGAGGAAGCAGAAAGCGAAACCATCACATCTCTACCGGCTCAGACAGCAGGTCCGACCATTAATCAGCAAAATAAATGACTCATAATTATCCTCCTTCTTCCAGTGTCTCGGTGATGTGGCATGAGCTTCCTCTTTGAGACCGCTCCCAGTACGTTTTCCAGATACGGGCCCTAATAAATGAGAGCCCTATTTACAAAGTCAGCTCCACTTTAGCCAATCTGTGCCTGGAGAGAGCAGTTAGGGCTGGAGAAATGAAAATGTGTATCGACAGAAAGGAGTGGGACAAGCTCCTCTAAGGCAGCCGAGACAATTTATTAAGGCCATGTTTTCCAACGTCTTGATTTCTACCAGTTTATCAGGTCCGTGAATAGAGGAGCATTTATGATGGAACGTGATTGGATTACACCCGGCTCTAACCATGCCCGATTGGTTTAGCTGAAAATATTAAATTCCTGTCTAAATGGACTCGGGGTCGATACTACGTCTTCTTCTCTGGAGGACAGGGTAACGCTGGGGTGAAGTTAGGGGATTTGATATTTCATCACTCATTTCATGCTTTAGTGCGGCAGGGAGACTGACACTAATGCATTGTAAGGACGTGGTGCTGACAGCACACCAACATATTCATGTCCGACCACCCCTGGCTCAAGAATCTTCCAGACTTAGAGTAATCCATTCTAAAGAAAAAAAAGAAAAAGTTGAAATGCAAGGGGGTGTGTTCAGCTGTTCTTCTCATAAGCGGTTTTGGGGAGAAAAATGGAGTCACGGCCAAAAGGATCAGAAATGACAATGAATCCAGAGGAGGAGGGGAAGACTGCATGGGCGTGGGATTTCTTAACTGTTAACCATATATTCAGACAATCCCTGTACGTGGAAAACAAAGACAACACCTAATTTTCAATGGAGGGAGGGAGATAAAGACAGGAGAGGGAAAAAGGGAGAAATCCATGAATAAATTCAAACTTTGTGTCCTGTGAAGAGCAAATATGAAGAAAAAAAAAAGGCTTTGGAGTAATGAAAGATTGTTTATGTATTCTGGCATGAAATGGGGCGGTGTTGTGAGGGCGGCAGGCGCGAGGAGACGGATGGACGGGACTGACAGGCCGGTATTCATCCTGCACGCCCCAGCGGCCGGACTGCTACTGGCGCTCGACAGAGCAATAAATCACCAGCTCTCCAGTCTGTACCTACAGCTTATTACATCCAAGATGACAAATAAATAATAATCCCTGTCACGCCAGGCCTTTGCTCAAGGATTGAGCCAGAAACCTTTTGCTCATCACTCCTGATCTTAAGTGAAAACACTAGAACAAGGGAATTGAAGGCCATGCTTTACTGAGCTTATGAAAGTTGGAGTGGAAGAGAGAGGGGAGAAAAAAGGAAAGGGAGACAAAAATGAAGGGAGAGGGGTGGGGTGGGGGGGGGGGGGGGCCAGGCTAGGGGACTGATGCTGCCACTACAAAGCCTTTCTGGGTGTGAAGGGAAATGATCCAGTAAAGAGGGGGAGAGAGAGTGGAAGTGGGAAAGAGGGGGGGAGAGAAAAAGAGAGAGAGAGAGAGAGAGAAAGCGAATCGCCCTTGTGCTCTGCTGGATGAGTGTCGCTCATTCAGCTGAATAGGGCTCTGGAGGATAAAGCAAATCAAAAGCCTTCATCACTAAACAGGACCGGCAAAGTGGCCGCAAAACAGCGTTCGCCATTTAAGGCTGCAACAGCTTAGCATACCATTACAACCCTCAGCAGCCGGTGACCAGCAACACTCCCAGTGCTGTTATTGTGACTTACAATTTAGATTGCAATTAAAAAGTTCATGTTGACAATAAAGGAAATAATAGGGAAGCAAAAACAAAAAGGTATGTATACACGAGCGAGCTAACGACCTCGTCACACGGTAACACACATGTGGTATAAATACTCCGACACAATCAGCTTAGAGCGAGTTCACTGTGTCATTGTGTCAAGTTATTTCCATCTTTTCTGTCACAGGCATGTTCCTTCACGTTTAACGATACACTGGTTAATTGTACGCTAGATTGGAAAAATTACTGCACGGGTGTGGCACTGTACAAAGTCAGAGTTGAATAGTGTGATTGTTCAGCGCCTCCCTCCGCTGCCCTTTGAAACACAAGCCTTCTCACTTAAGCGAGACACAATTTAACTTAGCTGTCCGCCGTAAAAATTAAAAGCCTTCGACAACAACAAATGAAACGACAGCGGGGTATTGTAAATCAGGTACGTCACTTACACCAGCTCACACAGCCTGGGTATTTCATGGGCCTCTACACCCCTCTGCAATGTGTGTGCATGTGTGTGGCAGTGTGTGTTTGTGTGTGTCTTTGCGTGGGCGAATGTGTGTGTGTGTGTCTGTTACTCTGCAAAGGAAATAGGGGCCTCTGATTAAAGAGTGCACTGTCATAAAGGTTACTGAATTGCAAATGGTCCTCTCCATCTTCCCTGTAATGGAGAATGGTTGAGAGAGAGAGAGAGAGAGAGAGAGAGAGAGAGAGAGAGAGAGAGAGAGAGAGAGAGAGAGAGAAAGTGAATGTGTGAGAGAGAGAGAGAGAGAAAGTGAATGTGTGTGAGAGAGAGAAAGGGGGGGAGACAGAGGTGTGACCATGATAGGAATATAAACAGGGAGTCTCAGCCAGTCCCCCAGTCTCGGGCTAAGTCCCAGTCCCTTCACAGCCGCCACAGGAGACATTAATCACTGGATCACCAAGCCATGCTTAATTGCGAGTTGTATATCATGGTGCATGCAGTGGCTAAAGGGGGAAGGAAACTCATTATTCCGGTTTGCTGGATGTGGGGCTGGTGCACCTCATCTGGACTCCACCACCTCTCTCTCTCTCCGTCACAGTACACCTGGGACCAGGCTCAACGTGACAAGGAAAAATGGAGTATGCAGTCACCTCCTAATTAATATAGCGCTGCCACTATTGTTGCACCACTAAGGACTTTCACCACTGATCATAAACACACTCAACAAATCACACACGGGCCCGTCAGCATCGGCCAGGGCTGACGCGGTGTGACGGACACGAAAGGAATCATCCCATTAGCCGCCTCCGTGTAATATTCTTGCTTATCGCCTGTGGTGACACCGAGATCTCTGGCTCATAAGCGGGAGCGTCGTCACTGTCAGTAGTGGGAAGCCACACTGAAGTCAAGGTCGCAGAAGCTTCACAGAGAGGCTTTTCTTCAGCGAAAAGAAAAATGGAGCCAACTCCCAATCGGCCACTTTTATTTAGATTTCTGCTAGTGCTTCTCTAGGCAATATGCTAATGAGAGGGACTTGATAAATGACTCGTAATATTTCCCAGACATTTTGCTTTCCCTCAGAAGTTTGCCAATCTGATGTAGCTTGAAGATAATAAGGCCCACTCCGTCATTATATCAATTTTTGTTACCCAGATATTTCAGCCCATGTTAGTAATGATGAGCAAAAGGCAAACGAACCAAGGGCAGAGCCTGGCACCATTGATCAAACACTGTCATTTAAGCACCGCTAATCCCAGAGACACACAGAGTGGGGGGGACACGTGCACACATAGACCCTCTCATAACAGACCCACACGCGGCACGCACACATATCTGTGCATGAATGCACCAAAACACATGCACAAGTGCACATATTACACACATGCCGAGAAAGAAACAAAACATAATGGTGTGTGATTATGGAAAATCATATTCACCACGCACACTGGGTTGAATGAAGCCGTTTGAATATTTCTCAGAAATAAAACACTGGTTTATCTGTTTCCATAGCAAGCAACTACACTGTATACAGTATCTCATTGTTAAGACTTGCAGTGACATTAAGTCTGTTCAGATCTAGTTAATAGTCCATAAATAGGCTATTATTCAAGACATGACATGTTCTTCTGGTTCACTGTGTACTGTATTTGGACACAGGGGAATATGCTGAGGAGTTAAATGAGAGCACGCCCTATTTTAATGAACATTGCATCGTATAATGTATTATTATTTTTGACTGAGTAAATATAGTCATATTTATACTTATAACATATTACCATGGTCTGTTTATGGGAGTCGTTAGTCAAGTGGTCTAGCAAGAAAGTTTCAATGGATTAAAGCTCCCAACATTATGTACATGTAAGGTTTATTCACCTGTTCATAATCACTAGTGTTACAGATAGAGACTATAATTATACCAGAATCAGAAATGTCTCAGATAGTGCCAAATCAGGGTCCGGAATCGCTGAGTCAAAAATTGAGATACCAACCCAAGTCCACGTCTTTAAAGTATGTTAGTTTCACCCAGATGAAACTGCCATTTTCTTTTCCCAGAAATCCCTTTGTCATTGCAGCTCCAAAGCAGCAGTTGTGCTGTACTCACCGAGGGCAAGTAGCCTACTGTTTTTAGAGTGGTGAAGAAGAAGGAGTTTTGTATAGCTGCTTTCAGACGTGCACTGAACTCAGCAGTTCCTCCGGATTTCCTCTGAAAGTAGGTGCACGTGTGAACGCAAATGTTCGAGTGAGAGAAGTCGATGGGAAAACAGCAGATTGATGTTATTGTGAAGAGAACCTCCAGCTGTGTTGTGCATGTGTGAAAAGACAATTCCTGGATTTTACCCACAGGTCATGTCTGAAAATGGCTTTTGCAAGACTTTCTTGCAAGAAATAATTGCTGGGTATTCCTAGATTTAGTCATTTGTGTTATTTTTTTCACTTATGACGGTCAAATAATAAACGGAGGTCCCTGGTATTTGTTCTTTATATTTGTTTTACAAAGGATTTATAAGTCTGGAATATCTGTAGTTACAGATTTTCTTGACTTCCTGACTTCAAGAACTTTGGCTGACCGCTCCCACAGTTTAGCTTATAGCTCTTTGCTCTGTGTTGTAAAAACTCCTTAACCTGGGAGGAAACAGGAAGCATGAGTGGATGAATAAAGGGTCAAGCAACTGGCAAGAAGTCAGGGACAGGTTCCATATAGAAAGCAAAGGGCAAAATGCCTGAGAAGTAGTGACCGAGGGGTCAAAGTGCAGAGAGAGTTCACTGGGCCGGCAAAGGGCACAGAAGGGAGGAGTGAAACGAACACAAAGGAGAAACAACAAAGAATGCAACACTGACAGAGGAGGCTTCCTTCACCTTAGGTTTCCTGCAATTAGGGACACTGGGATGGAAGGAAGTGAGAGTAAGATTAGAAGGACTAAGGTGGAGGTTCTGGCCCCAACGGTCACACTTGCTCTTTGATCTGCACAGACAGATATCCTGTTGTTGAGGCCGCGCTGTCCGTTTCTGACAACATGTGGACAAACCAAAACTCCAAGCCCACGTATCCTCGCTGCAGCTTAAAGCAACAGCCTGTGTTCTCCAGAGATCCACGTACTCATAACAGCCTTTCAACGCTTGTCAAATAAAACTGACCAAAGGCAACCTCAGACATGGAGTCATAAATTAAACACGATGGATTTTTAAGTAAAAAGAGGTTAACGAAAAAAAGATCAAGAACAGGCCGACTGCAATAAAACTGAAGGGAGCTGCGGAGAATATTTCCAGTGACCAACTACATTGTTATTTCAACCAAATTAGACCTTCTCCCCTCTGAGAGGACATTTAAATGCAAGACTAAAACTGATGAAGTGGAAAACTACAGCAGAGTGAAGCAAGATATTTTTGCAGGACTTTTACTGTCTCTTTATGTTGAAATCTTTGGATGGAAATGAAACAGTGTCGCGCTACCTCTTGCAGAACGAGAGCGCACCAAGCCAACGAAACAGGAACGGAACATGACTATATAGATCTATGTAATGAGCAGTTGGACTAAACATCCAAAGGCTGTTTTCAGTTAGGAAAATTGGGACCGGACCTTTTCTGGAGTTTTCCTTTCAGACATTAAGCAAGCAACAAGATGATGTGATTCCGGGGCGGTGTGGCCTAGGGGGTAGAGTGGTCGTTCTCCAACAAGAGGTTGCCGGTTCAATCCCCACTCTTCCCCATCTGCATGCCGAAGTGTCCTTGGCAAGATACTGAACCCCTAAATGGCCCCTCATAAATGTTGAGTGTGCTAATTGTAAGCCAAATGACATGTAATGTAATGTAATGTCTCGGTCAGACACGTTCACAACGACAGGAACATTTCCGGAACATTCAGGCGAGGGGTGGCGCCTAAGTAGTGTTACCAGTAGGCAGGAAATACAAATTCTGATGTGGAAATGTTTTGTATCGGGTCTATTTACGAAAACGCATCTCGTTGTCGTCTGTAGTTTGAATCTTAGTACTTCTATTCTTTTTGTTTTGCAGTTTCGTGTCCGTCACATGTTGGAAACTTCCTCAACACGCCCACTCAATCGTCGGTCCGATACAGCCCCTCCAAACACCGCCCAGACTTCAGTGCAGCTCCCGAGAGCAGCTTGAGATCGTAGCTGCAATTAAGTAATTTCATTGTCGGTTTAAAAGTGTTTTAAAAACAAATGTGTCTCTGTTAACATATATTCAGGATGACATGGCACGCTGTATTGCCACTGTCGCGACTTCAAAGCTTCCCAGGAACACAGTGTCCCGTAAAACCCTGCATGGGCCATTTGCACAGATTATGACCTGGTTGTTAGTGTAAAGCAATTGACATTTCATCACCTCCCCTTTAATTAAAGAAGCAACTTAACAAGCTGAGTGTATCCCGTGAAACAGGAAAGGGCGAAGGAAATATCTTCTCAGCGTATTATTAAAATAGATGCATCAACAGAGCAGGAGCACAATGGATAATTAACAAAGCTCCAAGAAGCCATAAATCCCTCATTAGCAAACAATCCTGTCACACGGTGCTGTGGTTGCAAGCGAGGCCCAAATTCCTCACCAGTCAGCCAGGCTCGTTTTTGTGACCACGGGTGTGTGTTAGGAGCCAGGCAGCGAAAATGTAAACACGGTTCTATGAGATCTCAGAGCTGTCATTTACAGGACAGATCGCCCCCTCTGATTAGAACCAGAGCCATACGGGGCTTAGCTGAACTAATATTTGTAAAGCCAAGATAAATCACTCAAGCTTTGTTTTACCACATGCTAGTCACTCGGTAATAGACACAGCTATGCCTCCCTCAGCCTGACATAGAGCACTTCACGTACGCAGTAATGAGCGCGGACCCCAGAGTGGATTAACTGTTAAGATAAGAACCCCAGAAATGTGTAGATTAGCCAAGGTAGTGAGTTTTTAAAAATCAAGATATTCATCGAGGTGTTTCTTTACAAACACCATGTTGCTGCAGAGCCGACGCTGTATTACAATACGCTTGCAAACTTTTGGCAGCAGTAAATCAGTCAACAGTAAATGCCATCTTTTATCAGATCATAAAACCTGCTTGTAGGCATTTAATTTCCTCCCCTCTCTTCCTTTAACAGGGGGAAACAGGCAGCCTGGAGAAAACCAGTTTTTTTTAATTCTTTTATAGAGGTTACAGGAAAAAGTCGAGTGTGTGTAAACAGGGCTACGCCGAGCGCTTCTTATGGATTTGTGTTTTGCCTGCGAGCGACAACAACGTGTGGGAACTGCCACTCTCGTAAAAGCAAGGTGCGAGTGTTCGACAGATTTTACTCGACAGATGAATAAAGAACGATCGCTAATAAATGTTTGTTTTCACACAAGCTACCACGGTAATGCTTCCGGGGCAATATCTATACTGCCATCAAGACGTCTCGCACATAAAATTAGACTTAAAGCTTTGTCGCAGCGAGTCAGATTAACCCTCGTGTTTAACCCTGGTGGGAACGATGGGAAACACTAATTGGCCATGCGAGTCACCCTGTCTCTCAGATAGTGTGATCTGTGTTACACAGAAAGCAATGTGCTGACAGAGGCATCAGTCAAACTACCTCAGATCTCAGTCAGTGTCGTACTCTCCCTTGGCCTTAAGGGGCAGTCTTGACTCACTTCCCTGCGAGTGAAGGCCTCTGTCTCTGGGCCAAAAGAGCGGGCCTCACCCCAGCCGCTGCTTCACCCTCTACCCTTTACTAAACCCCTCTGGCCTCCGAATGGCCGCCCTTATAAACACTATTCACTGCGCTCCCTTTTACACTAGGTGAGGTCAGAAGTTCAGCTCCCAGGTTTTAACAGTTAAGGCCGAGCTGTGAACTTGTGACCTCCTGGAGTGGGTAGGAAAAAGGGGAGGGTGGGTGGGTTGGGGGAGTCGAAGGGAAGAAAAGAAGAGAGAGAAAGAGAGGAGGAGGTGGGGTCATCTTTCTTCAATGCAGAATGGCTTGGATTTACAGCTGCATGCTGACTGCATTGCAAGCACAGCAGAAAACACCTGATAGCATCTCCTTGGGGGAGGAACCGCCCGACCCCTTTGTTGTCTCACTAACAGTCACCCCGGTGCCATAAATCATGTTAATTACTTGACTGATGGAATAAATCTTAAAAAAAGTCAGTCTGTGGCAAACAGGGGTTTGGAACAGGAGGTTCCCGCTGAAGCAGTTCTGCTGGCTCTGCGTTATCTGTCATCCCGTAGTCACTGGGTAATCTGTCCATTTGTTGCTGTCGCACTGGGACTTTTGAAGAAGGCTGAGGGAGGGGCGTTTGAAGTCAGAGCCGGATTTAAGACCATTGTTAAAATGAAGCTTCTGTCTGCGTTAGAGAGAATGCACACTGTTGCTGCATTGGAAAAAATAGGATGAAGTTATTTTTCCAACGCAATCTCTTGCGAAAGCGTCCGTAAACGACAGGTTTATTTCGTATCGCCACTTACATGCGACTGCGACCGTCTGACTCACAGCCCCGGAGCGAGCATGCCAAAGACATGAAAGGTCATTCACACACAATAACAAACCCTCCAAGAGTGCACTCACAGGCTTGTGGGTAATTACAGTTCTTTCGCTGGAGTGTTTTGTGTTTCGCTTTGCTTGTTCTGTCTCGAAAGCTAACAACCACTCATTATTCACGGTTTGAGTTGGGCTTTCTTTTTTTCTTCGGCCGGGCAAATTACACACAAGAGTGACAGCTCTCAGAGAAAGAATGACCAACAGCCTCGCCGGGTTCTGGTAAGTGCCGACTTAAACCGAGGGGGCAGGGACGCTGACTGCAGCCCTGCAGTCTGTTGACTTTGTGGCAAGGGCGGCAAATGGTCGAAAGACATGGATATACTGTACGCTCACAGTTCCCACTACAATAAACTGCCTTCAATAGCAGCCATAAAGTCTGTATAATATACTATAATGAGATATTTGTCTAACAAGGTGTTCTTATCTTTATAACTGTGCAATCTGCAGGAGCTTCTGGTCTGGATATATGAAGCCTGTCCTAATTGTAAGATAGAGAGTTTATTGAGGCCTGTATCTGTGCGTGTGTGTGGCATCACACAGGGAGGCTAGCGAAGACAACCAGATCTAATGCACAAACGCGCATGCACACACACACACACACACACACACACACACAACCCAGGCCACTCACACGCAAACAAACACTACATCTACCTGGAAGGCTCGTTTGGGGAATGTTTTCTCCTGCGGAAGGATTTACGATGGCAAACAGAGGGTAATGAAACCCAGGGAGATATTTACTGTCAGTGTCAGAGCTTATTATCCCGGGGAGGAAAATGGGGTCAACTGGAAATACTTGCTGAAAACTGGGTGTTGTCTCTTGTCTGAAAGGAAGGGGAGAAAAAACACAGTCTTCCCTCTGTGTCACCGGAGGTCTCACATCTCAAACAGTGAGGTCAGTGTTGAGGCATCAAACATCGACGGGGCAGAAAGTAAATGAGCAATTCACTGCAAGCGTCTGATGTCGGGATGACTTCACCGCAGCGTCTTGCACATGGTGCACTGTTTAATTACTTTGCTATGGTCAATAACTTTCACTGTGCAGCTGATGTGGAGTCTCCCTCTATTTAAAGTGTACACAAGACCACCATGTGAACACCAAGATGATTTATACTCTCCACGACAGAAGCAGGGGCTTTGTCTGATGCACATTCCACTTTGTCTGGTCTCACATTCAATGACAGAACATTTATTAGAATACAGTCATGACATGGCTCAGGCGGTGCTTTAATTTGACCTCGGACATGATGATATTCTGCCCGTGTTATGCAGGCCTGTTTCCCCAATAACGAAATGGAATCACTTTTCCAAAAATAATAAAATATTTTGTAAAATACGAGAATTTCACGCTTTCTTCTGCTGTAGTGTAGTTCTTCTGCCAAGGCCCAACGAATCCTGTATGAAACTAGATTTGGATTATTATTTTTTTATCTGCACCAAAGTCCACACATTTATAAATTCAGTCCCCTGAAACAGCCAGATTGTTTTCATCGTGATCCATGAATTATTCTCTGAGAAGTTAAGGAAAGTGTAGAAAAATCCTCAATCTCACAATGTTAAGGGAAGTGAAAAGACATCCTGGATCTGCTCTAGGATCTTTTGGATCTGCACCAAAATTGAATGGGTTCTTACCTAACCGATACCACATCCCTCCACCAAGTTTCACGGTTATCCTTCCTGTAGTTATTGTTTAATCCTGTTTACCATCAAATCAGTACTGTAAACATGCTTGGTTTAAAATGGCCATTGATCCTTTCACTGGACTTCTTTTAGGGACAACGTACATTTATCAACATTTCTTTACAAGCGCTAGCAGACTGACTCATTTTCAATTGCGACAACATGTGATGATCAACAGTTTGAACATTGTCATGTTCACCAGATGTGTATTTGTGTAAACACCGAATTCAGTTTGCAGTTACAACCTTCAGATAAATGTCTCAGAAAGAGGGGGAAACACATTTGGAGGAAGGGTTCATTAAAGCGGAAGTGTTTTATCTTTTAGTACAAGGCCTTAAACTACAAGGCCTTAAACTAAGAATAGATTTCTACAAAACTTGGTGGAATAACAGGATATGGGCAGAAAAATGAATCCATTCAATTCTGGTGCAGATCTGGACAAAGGAGCAGATCAAATTTTTTTTACTACTGAGTGCCATTTCACTAAGCATTTATTTTCCCCTGTAAAGATCTTCAAACGGACATTTCCAATGCTACAGAGTGACTTTGATCCTGCTCCCCTTTAGTCTCTCCTGCCATTTTTTCACATACACGGATTAGCCTGATAAAGCCGCCAATACCGCAGTATTGATCATGGCATTTACCTTGACTGCTTAAGAAAGACTTGTCAATACAATCATGCAAAAAAAATTGAACGAGCTGTCCAAACTCTGCAGATAATTAATACATCCAGAGGATCATACCAGCACAGAACTGCACTGGAGGCGTTCACAGTGCTACGGCCAACACTCTGTGATGTTCAGCATTACAATGGTACAATGTTAAAACCAGACAAGTGTGGACACATTCCCAGTCACTCACACACACACGCGTGCGATTCCACTGAAACACATCCCATGAGCACATTCAATTATTCTTCTCCTAAGCCATTACGGGGAGAACAGCTAATATTATCCCGCCAAATGGCAGATAATACACAATAGTCGGGGGTTCAGTGTACTAAGCACTTGCACAAGCCTCCGTAAAGTCCCTTACTTAATCATCCATCTGGTACTCCAGGGAGTAGTCTTGAAAAACCAGAGGCAACGTTTCTGTTGGCACCGAGGCCACGCTACAATGGAAGTGCACATGTTCAGAGAAGCGTGAGGAGACAAGGATAGAGCTGTAGTTTCTGTTCCTGCTCAGGTTTGGGATTGTTAATTGGGAAAATACCCATCACAATTATTTTTTGTGATGTCTAGTTTTTTTCCTGCACAAGAAAGACGATTAACTAAAAGAAGAATTAAAGGTGAGGAGCAGCATTGAGGCTGTGGCAGAATATTACAGAGCGATATCATCAACAACAAACTGACCCAAGTTAGACGAAGCGCTTGATGAATATCAAACAGCTCCGAGAACTTGTATCCTTAATTCTGCACCATCATTTCCTCTGGGGAACGAACTTAAATAGATCACGATGTTGAGATCCATTATCCATCACAGCGTCCCCATTCATCTCAAATGCATAATTTCCATGGGTGACGTGTTGCAGTAACCGATGCATCAACATTATTTATGATTTGACATTATAAAAGTAAGTGCATAATTTATGGGCCTAAATGAATGCACTACCTTTTGTGCGCTGCCTGTTTTTCAGAGATCCAAAGCCAGATTGCCGCATGCCAAAACTGTGGAGCAATCCCATTTATGGCAGAAAGCCCACAGCAGCCGTGATTTATGGCAGTAAATTAAAAAGACTGAAAAATTTATGACGGCAATTTGTGGGCAGTCATAAAACTATTATAGAACTTTAAAGTGCTGTTTTGTCCTTTTGCATGTAAGTGATGCAAGATGATCCAGAGTCACAGAAACATCACAGCACCGCCGATCGCCACCGACTGGTTGTGTTGACAATGTGTATCAAAGTTGGGTTTTTTTCAGCTGACAGACATTTTTTTAATCAACTCTAATGAACAACAGCGTTTGAGAAATCAACACGTCACTACAGACAGAGCATGCCTGCTAAGGGCGCACTCGCCTTCTGTTTTGCATGAAATCGAAACCCCGGCTGGCATTTGAGTGGGTGCCAAGCCATGATTGAATGAAAGCACATCCTTGACTGACAAATGATATATTAAGCTTTCAGTCAGCAGGGGGGGGAGAAGCCAGGCATGTCAGTTACCTGCTACAGCAGGAACTCCACTTGTCAATCTGCCATTGGCAGGGCTAAACAAGATCTGAAATGTTAAAAGCCCCGCGCACCATAGTTTCTCACCTCCTTGTGCGTCCCGAGCACCCAGACATATCAGCCATGTGACGGCTATGAATCAGCGCCTGCCACGAATGTCAGAGTATCGCATTTATAAGTGAAATACCATTTGTTAGGCCCGTGGGCATGCGGCTACAGTTTCATGCAGGGATATGAGACAACATCAGAATGACAGACAATTGACTCCTGCGTATTAATGGAATAGTGACCTTCAGGAGGAGGAGGAGCACGTCATCGCATATACTGCCATGATACTTTTTTCCTGTGGGCAACTTCAACATACCAATGTAAATGACAGCGTTAACGCTTGTGTGCGATTGTGCTTTTTGTGTAGACCATGTGTGGGCCATTTATAAAGATCCGGGAGTGCATGTGACGGAGGTCTGTGGGCAGTGCTGGGCCGCTCTGAGTGGCCCTCTCCTTGACTCTGACGGTGTTGATTATGGATGATTAATGGCATCAAGGAGCAGGGAAAGAAAGGTCAGCTCCTGGGTTCTAGAGGGAGCAGCTACTCTGGGAGTAATTAAGACACTTGTGTAAGCATGATTAATAAGCACACACGACGACGCCGTGCACGGTAAACAAGGAACCAGACGGTTGAGTTATGGAATTCAAAGTCTATTTCTATATAGTGGTGACCGTGTGGCTTTTCTGTAGTTACATGCTGAGCTTTTCATCTTACCTATTTCGAAGAAGTTCGTCCAAAGTGAGTGCAGATGAAGCAAAACAGGCCGACATGGGAAAAAAAAAGAAAAGGCAACATTTAGTATTAATATCCACTGCAGCACATCAAGTTACACAAGGTATTATCCCTTGTGTATACTTTCTTTACGTGTATTTAAATGCCCGACATGTTTCTCTGGGCATGATGGATGCGGCCGATATACAGTGGGCTTAACCTGCATTATGTGTCCTGCAGCCGTTCAGAATAGCCTCTGAAAATGAAGATGAGTCAACCCGAGAGGACCCACTGCTGCACAAGATCAATCACCATCGATATGTTCTCACCACAGTCCCCAACAAGACAGAGCACCCCAGCACATCCTGTAACCATCTCACTCACATTACATCAGCCCTCGTGTATCATGTAGCGTGCGCTTATTGGCAACACATCAGGTTGCAATTATGCTTTCAGTAAAGCAGCGATCATTATCATGCAAATATCCTTGATGGATGAAGAACCACAGACGTGCTGACAGCTCAAACAAAAAAGGCGTCACTGTACTTTTGCCTTAAATTACAGTCCAGCCTTCTTTTTTTATATAAATGATATTGTTGCTTCAGACTTGTGTAAGAAAATGAAGCCCCCGCTCTCAGGCCTCTCTCCCCCTGTGGTCTCCTCTGTCATGTGACAGGCTTCCACAGAAGGATTAACTCCCGGGTGCACGAGTTGGGACCAGTGTGGGAGACAGGTGTCACTTCACTGCACTAGACAAAGCTGACCCCGCTCACTCTCTTCCGTGTCTGATCTGCATCTTGCAGGGCACGTCACACAGGCCCCGCACACACCTGGTATTAACATGTGGTTTTTTGTGATCTGGTCAAAAGTGGACAGCTCTTAGTGCGTGCATTCACACCTGGTATTGACATGTGGCCCCCTGTGCGTCTCATGATCGGATCTCACTTCCCCGCCTTATATGCAAATTAACACGTTCATCACTCCTGTTCACGAAGACCAAGTTTTGGTACTTTTATCCATTCTGAGTGCACAAGTGCTTCCGAGGCCAGTTTGTGTGCGTGTGTCTCTGTTTGTGTTTGTCTGTGTGTCCACACAAGCGAGAGAACAAGAGACAGCGGTACATTCAATTTAATGAGAGTAACGATCATTATGTGGTGATCAGTGTTGATATTGTGGTTGCAAACAAATTAACGAGAAGAGAAAAGAATGCTCGATTTGTAATGTAACACCATTGGCCCAGAGGACGTCAGCTGAGAAGGAGGTCCTTCATACCTGGCCCAGGACAGAATTGCGTTGACACTGTCAAAACAATTTGAACCGTGTGAACCCAGACCTCCTCCGAATATGGTCTGGTGTGATCGGATCTCTGTCCAATCGGAGTGCGTCCAACGAGCTGTCCGCTTGTGATTGGATCACAAAAACCACATCTTAATTAATACCAGTACAAACCAAAGACAGTGACGTGACTGCCTTTGATCTCAGGTTAGATAACGATGAGTAAACAGAGAAGCTGTTGCATCAAACCAGACAAGACGTCACACTATGTGTGCGACTGACACACAACTCACAATGACGTTGTTGCAGCAGAAACTACACTGTACCATCTACACCACGCGCACCACATAATTAGCTCCGTGCTGAACGATGAAGGTGATGGTCACCCAGGACTCATACTAATAGCGCTATTAAAATAATAGCTGACAAAGGTCTTCAGCTGTAGCTCCCGTCTAATAATCACTGACAGTAGAATAGTACAGCTATAATCACTCTGACTAAACTCATTATGAAGGCACGGGGGCTCGGGGACTGTAGTTGTTGAGAAGTTAGATCAGAGCGTGGGGAAGCAGGGATGCTGAGGAGAAGCAGAGCCATGTGGAGGGGAGTGTTGATACATGCCCAGAGAGACGCCACCACTCTCCACACTGTTCCGATGTCGCCTCGGTGTCCCTTCGCCTCCAGTTACTCATCCGTATTCCGCTCACACACAAAAAACTATATTTACTTTTAAGTACATGCATTCTCCTAAAGTCGGGTCAACATCCACACAGTGTCCTCTTAAATAGGCACGTTATAACTGATTTATGCTGTATGGGATAACACGCAGCTGTCTCCCCCGCCGATACAGAAGGCCCCCGTGTCAGAGTCTTCTCGAGTTAATTGTAAGTGAGCTCCAACATCAGGCCTACAGTATGCTGCCCGGCTTCACACGTCAACAGACAGAAGACTACCGGGGCCGACAGTCGCTGAGCAGCTCCACACGCTAGCCCAGCCTCTACCACAGGCCCTGCGACGTGATAGCCCCAACACAAGACAAAGCGATGGGCTCCATATGGCCAGGAATCGCAGCCTTCAAAAGGAAGAAAGAATGGAACCGTGAAGGGAATCTGCATGACAGCGCCAAGAAGCAGGCAGAACAGGAAATGGGAAGCCGGCCAATATATAACGCTGATTTGGTGCTGAAGCTGTTTTTAATATGGAAACTGCAGGGAGGATCAAGCTGCTTGAATAATACGACATTTAAGATTTTAAGTGTATTTTGTGTTTGCATATTTTTGTGATCTTTCTGTTTTCCAGTTCGATCAAAAGAGTTTGAAGTCATGTAGCAACAGTTTGAACCACTCATCCATCAGCAGCAGCCCAGTTGAGTGCATATTTGGACAATCTGGAAAACTCTTATTCCCTGAGTAAGTAAGACAGAAAGCAGGACTTTTCACTTCCTAACACAAAGTGCACACAAATGTTGGCAGCGTATTTCCTGTTGGAACCCCGCGTCTCCTTTGTCCCATCCAAGTTTGTTAAACCGCTGTCATTTCAATTGTTCTGCCACAGAAAAATTATAATCCACCTGTCAACAATGACAGGGTGTTGGAAAACTTGGATAATGGATCGTGTAGGGGCCTGAAATTCCAACCGGGCCACTTACTGCCAACTAAAACCATTACAGAATGACAATTCTTGCTCAGTTTATTTGAAAATTGCCCTGAATCACCGCTAGCCTCCCTGGCCATTTAACCACAATCAATTTCCACAGCCAGACCCAGATATACATGAGAGAGGGAAAATGAAATATTGACTTGTTTGGTGAAGGGGAGGTTTATGTCCTTCCATTGTTGACACCACCATAAAAACTCCATTCAGCACACTTAGCGATTTCACCAAGGTGCAGATAGTAGAGTGTGACTGGGAGATAGTGGCCCTACAGTAAGGGTTACACTGACACTGATTTAATAAGTTGATTCATGAGGCCATTCCGAGCTATTTCCATAGGTAATCAACCTTTAAAGGGAAACAGTAGTGTCCACAATTAGAGATTAATGCTGCCTTCGGCCAACTTGCTCGCTGCATGGCGTCATCAGGGTAATTAAGGAAAGATAAATTTACACAGTTTAACATAGAAGCGTAACAATAAAAGTTTGGGTAAAAGACCGAAGTAGTTTTGACGTGAAATCCTGCGGTGACCTCTGCACAGGGAACACGCTGCTGGTTCACCGGTGTTGTGTCGGATTGGTTTTGTTCACACTCGGGGCCCATACACCCACCGCCCACTGGCAAAAGCTGAGAGGGATGGCTTTGATCTCCGTGCCTCACTAAATCAACACCAGACAAGGTTCACGTGAAGGTCGGCGGAGTCATCTGATCATCGCATTCCAAAAGCAAGTATTTCATGACAGCTACGCACCGGTGCAGGTTAAGTGTCACCAAAAGTTCAGGCATGACGAAGGGAGACGGACACGTTCAACATGGAGGACTAGAAGGGCCGAAGCAAATTAGAGGCAGAAATGTGAGAGAGAAAGAAAGAAATTATTGAATAAAAAAAATTGGAATGGAAAAAATATTTAGTTTTTTTACTTTAAAATCCATTTGGCCCATATTCACTCTGGAACAAAGAAGCCGGCCCATAATGGGTGTGGGTTTACATCACTTCACACCATTTAAAACATACTGCATACACATATCCGAGCTCTGATACTGAGCAGAGACAAGGAGAGCAACAGTTATACAGTCCATGTTCCATTTACACAGGGTCACTACTCTTCACAGGAGACCAGACCTATCATAACACAGCTGTGAGCACAGACCTCCTTTGTATTCTCAGAAAAGAAAGAGAGAAGAGAGGGGGGGTTGGGGGTTGGGGGGGGGTGAAAAAAAAAAGGTGATCCAATTAAAGTTGTATATCATTCCGCTCTCCTCTGTCAGTGCATATTCCTCCGGCTCTATTAGAAGCCGGCTCCTCCCAGAGCGGACCAGTGTAGCTCTGTAATTACACCTCTTCCTCTGACAACCTGCATGATTGTTTCCCTAACATCGTATTACTTCGTTAGTACTTTCTATTGCGCGTTATTTTTAAACTGTCAGTCTGTGCCCCCCCCCCCCCCCCTTTCCCGACTCATCCCCCCGATCTGCACTCGTCTGTTTATCATAACAATCATTAATAACTGTCACTTGCCAGCATCTATAGAACAAACTCATTGCCTCATTACCATGTTGCGGCGTTTGTTCCGGCGCGGCGCCCGGGTATCGCTCACATCAGGGCCAAGCCAATTACTTTGCTGAAATGGAATCGCATTAATCAAAACTTAACAAGGTGGCAAATTTAAAGATATCACATTGCAAAAGACAGCATAACTAATATGTCACTGTCATGGTTGCTGTGGAGGTATGCGGCAGGCAGGGACTAAATATATCACCTTCCGAGGGCCGTATGAATTTTGACATTTCATATGATCTGGGACGGATTAGAGACAGAGCGGACCCCTTGTCTCGCAGCTAAGCGGATAGACAGGGGGCAGGAATGGCGGGAGAGTGCAAGGGAGTCAAAGAGGGGGATATACAGACAGGAGTGACAACAAAAGTGACTTAAATAAACTGGAGGAAAGGAGGGAGGACAGAAGTGGTGGAGGAAGTGGAGAGTACAAGAGGAGTAAAGTGTGAGACAGCAAGGAGGGGGCGCTAAAAAGACTGAGATATTGTGAAGACAGAAATAAGGTGGAGAAGGAGAAGGAGAAAAGGATAGAGGGATGGACAGGGGAGCAGTGAGGTAGAAACAAGGAGAGAGGGAGAGGCAGGGAGAAGGGGGAAAGGGAGGAGGAAGTGCCGAGCGTGTCTCTGCGAGCGCCAGCAGGCGGCAGTTCATCATGTCTCCCTTCACAGAGACGTTTTCTTTTACACTTTAAATGATGATACTCATCAATCACGGGCTGACAGCTGCATCAAGCCAGCTGCAAACATGCAAAGGCCAGCAGTGTGAAACCTGCTGACGCCACCCATCGCTGCATACAGGAGGAATCAGTCAGCCACTCGGCCCCCGCCCAGGATTTATCTGCTCTCACAACACACAGGCTCGCTTTTCTCTCCAGCAAACCCAAAGTAAATACAATCCATTTTAACAAGTACACCTCGCACGGGGTTGAGGAGTGACACGTTGGATTTAGCGGGCAGCTTGCAACGGTTCTAATTGATGAATACATATTAGAATCAAACAATTGAATTACTACAATTGTGTATTTATGTAATAATTTAGGACAAGCAGTCACAAGTTAAACTATAATTTCTTCCGGGGAGGTTTTGTATTTAAAGAAAATATTTAAGAGCTTGAGGTGAAGAGAAAGTTTGGAGGATTTTGCAAAGAGGAAGTGAAGAGGTGATGATTGAGTGACTGGACACGTCATGAATGTGGATGGAAGTTACTAACGGGGCCTTTATCAGAAAACTACTGTGACAAGCTTCAACAACTGCCGCTCTTAGGAGTTCGCACGCTCACGACAAGTCAGACATCTTGTTTCTCAGTAGGATCTCTGACATAAATCCCTATTTAGATAAAAGGTACGAGTTGACAGACTTTAAAAATTGTAATATTACTACTTATTCAAAGTGAAAGGGGTGCAGGGAGTGGAGGAAAGAAAATGTTATGCTCCTATAGATGAATGTTGCCATGAAATGATTAGGACTACAAACATGGTTAGTGTATCTCTGCAATTCATCTGCATTATGAATCTATCACTCACAAAGACAAAAACACCATCCTTGGTGCCAGAGGTTATCCACACACAAGTCGTGCACACTGCTGGTCTTAGATTATTCCCTTCAGCCACCCGTCACTCTCTCCTCCTCCCTTTTATTTCAGTGACTGCTCATTTCAAGCACTCAGACAGACGAGTGTGGAGGGGGGGGGCTAGGGGTGGGGGGAGCTGTACAGAGCCAAGTAGATGGATGCGAATTCAAAGTTTCCTGATCTTTAGCAGAAGTTATGGAGGGTTATCTTTGGCTGTATATCTGGGCCCTGGCAGCTCTCCCCTGGTGATGAAGGATTAAGCAGCACAGCTGTCTCTTCCCAGAATGATGCAGTGCAGTGCTCCCCGACACGACAGCATCACTTAATCTTAATGTCCGCTCCTCCAGCGCAGACGCACAGGACAAAGCCAATCAGCATCACATGCCACGGGGATGGACCCTGCTGCCTGGCCCGGGAGTCTCTCACCCTCACAGGCCGATTAATCAACTTCAGACAGCCTCAGTTCAATCCCAGCCACGGCTCCCCCTGCTCTGATGTGCTCACCCTCTCTCTCTCTCTCGCTCTCTCTCAAACACACGTACACGATCTAACTGTTGTGATGTATAGAGCAGGGGAGGGCTAGCATGCAAGAACACTTATCAGATTGCAGTCCACATTATGCATGTCTTTGTGTTACACAGAGAAAAAAGGTGGCGAGCGAAAGAGGGAGGGAGTGGAAAACCGTTTGGGGAGGGGGTGTTATTGAATGCTTACACCTCATTTCTGTCACAGGCCACCTATTTGTTGCGAGATCCATGAGCTCCACTAAGGGCTTAAAGAATAACGACTACTGCTCATTTGGACAAATGACTCTGTGGGAGGTCCTGAGCGAGGATTTACACCCGATATGCTACCGGAGCCTTTACAAGGAGACAACGCGCTTCCCTCGCAGCGTCGCCTTAACTTCTCATTTCGTGTGATAGCGTAACCGCCTGGCTCCAGATCACAGTCGCACAGACAAGCCATGGAGAATGGCTTACACTGCCCCGAAGAAAGGAAATCCTGCGAGGATCTGCTCCGACATATCAAACGCAATTCATCAAGTCAGCCCGACAATTACAACAACGCCCGTGAATCCAGACAGGGAAATAATATGCACGGCAGAGTGATGCTTGGGAAATACACCCAAGTGTATGTTTATGACGTCCTGTAGACTCCTGGTTATGTGCAGATATGGAATATTAGCTCCATAAGTTATTCTCAATTGCAGTCGGTCTCATTACCCACAGGCATTTCCCTGTTTCATGGAGTGATGAAGAGCGCTTTTGCCTCAAGTAGAATAGTGGGGTGTATACAGCGTTAACACATGCAGGACTCTCAGGCGTCCCATCCGAAAGGCTGCTATGATTTAGGGGAGCTAATTTAGAGCAATAAGCATTGAACACTATGAAAGCATCACTGCGCCACTAGCATACAGTATGACCTTGGATAAGTAGTAAACCAACATAATGGGGTTCTTTATCTGGAGAATACTCTAATCTTTCTTTCACAGAGTACCGCTGTATCTAATGTGTGCTTATATAGTGCCTTAATAAAATGCATAAAAAGGGGAGATGTTTATATTACTGTATCTGTCTCACTACCGAGCGGCAATTCATAGCAGGAAAACCACTCTTGCGGCAAAGACCTGTTTTTATCACAATAGAGTTCACGGTTATAAAGAAAAGAGGAATTCATCTCATTGGGCGAGCGAAGTTGGGAAACAACTCTCTGGTCAGATACGCGGCTCAACCTGGGCTTGATTTCTCCATCTGTCGTTTTCAATCTCCTCACAGCACAGCCTCTTAATCTAATAAGTTATTTAGGAAATATGATACTCACCGAGCAGCAGTGGTCATTTACACATAGTTAAGTTGTTTCCACCAAGGTAATTGCTGCTGGCAACAACACAGCTCGCCGCTCGGGGCAGTTTACGACGGCGTCTCAAAGTGATTCCGCAAACGTTATCGTTCAGGCTAGGGGGAGCTAGCTTTGTTGGGGCGGGGGGGGATTCAAATCAGAGCTTTTCCACGAAAAAACCTTGCTGAGTTCAACAGAGCAAAAACTTGAAGAAGACACAGAAAAACAAGTCTCTTTAACTAAAGGTCACTCCTCTGTCGAGCTGGGCGAAGCCAATGTACTGTACGTTGTTAAAAATTTCATGAGCAGAGAAACTTGTTTTGGATTTGGGGGGGGGGGGGAAGAAAGGACACAGCAAAGATGTAACAAACAAAGTGTGAGTAATGATCCAAAGAGGCCCATGCAAACTGAGAGGGAACAGGAAACAGGTAGTAGTGAGGGCACCAACTGTTACACCTAATGTGATGATAAAGGGCTTAGCCTTGATAAGATTTATTGATACCAATGCCATTATGTATTCTGCTTATCAGTCGGATTCTATATTGATTACCTACCGGATTTCTGCATCAACTGTTTTATTATCTCTGAGTCTGAAAGCAACAGAGAAAGAAAAACTGATACATGTGACTCAGGTGTGCAGAGGCTCCACTGACGCCGTCCTTTGGACCATTCCTTCCTCATTGCCATGACTCCTTGTTTGTGCAAGTTCCAGCATAGGTACATGAGTTTGACATCAACATTTTGCACTGTGCAAAAACAGAAAAACACGCCAGCATCAATAAAAGGAATTGATAAGGTTGTATAGACGTGATTCAAATGATTTGGATGTTTAGGGAACTGGTTCTAAACTCCGAACCCAAATGATAACTACATCACTCTACTACTTCAAGAGGTCACTGTCTGTCTGTTGCTCGCATATCTCAATAACCATTCATCTTATCGGCTTAACACTCTGCACGTTTATTGTTAATGGCCCAAGGAAGCTCATTGTCGAATTTGGTGCGATTTGGACATGTAATACGTTCTAAACGAATAAACTTTGTATAAACAGGCAAACATTCAGGAATCATCAAAGTCTGTGATGTTGTTGTTCATGGAAACAGGCGCGTTCACCACAACGGCCACGATAACTCCTCTCGTTCAAGGTCAAGCTTCACCAAACTTTCACTAAACGGGTGAACAGCTCTTCGTGCAGCAGCTGTGGTGTGGTGGTGTAGCTTCAGGTTTCTGTGGACTGATTCCTGCAGCCGGTCAATTAGTGCAGGACATTCTTACGGTTTCTTTCAGCTGCAACCAGCATTACCACAGGCCGAGAAAAAAGCCAGTTCCATAACAGGCAGGTTTAGAACAGGCTTTACACGAGTTCATTATGATTTGAAAACAGTCTGCCATGTGTCTTGTTGTTTCCTCTAACCTTTGTCCAGCTGTGTAAAGTGTATATTGTTTGTGAGAGTTAGCACGTGGCCCCAATCGAATTGCCTGAAACCCATGACTCCCCAAGAGCCAGCTAGTGTTTATTAGATGTCCTCAGTTTCAGTCTGGTTCTTCTATCAAATCCATAATATAAACAGATCACTGGCAATTATTGCTGGATAATTTCCCAGCAAAATGAGCTAATACCAGAGAGACATTGAGTCAATAGAAGAGGTTGTAGAGTGTGAATCGTGTATGGTTTATTTCAAGAAAATACAACCGTGGGGATTAACACATAGATAAACAATCACTCAGATTATTTATGATCAAAATAAGGGGCCATAGTTTGAAGCCATGTTTGTGTTCCAAGGAAAATGTTGAAGTTTCTCCCTCGTTCGCAAAAAACGTCCAATAAACATTTCAAAAATAACAGCTCATGGAATATTGCAGCCTTGTGCCAAACCCATGATGCATTGCAGATACAATAAGGCAAAACATTACCACGCCATTACACTGTTATAGATTTCTACCTGTAGTGTGAAACCATCAATGGTCTTCTAATGATATGATGATGGAGCCAGGACATAGTTCCATTAATTCATCATTCTATATTCTCCTCCACAGCTTCCAGAGACCCCGCTAATACAGACATCATCTCCTGTCCCACGCACATAATAAAGGCCTGTCAGATCCACGGCGTTATTAATTAGCACTTCTCTGAGGTGAAATTCAATCAATCGCGGACCCTGATAGCTTTTTAGCGGGATATGCAAATGGGATTGGGACCCGGCCCTGTTCGCCGACACGATGGACGCCGAGGAGAACACCTAGCTGAGCTGCACCGTCACTCCTCAGACCCCTCTCCTCCTCCTCCACCTCCTCCTCTTCTTCTTACTCCTGTCACGGTGCTAACACCTTCATTACTTTAACATTTGAGCTCTCCTAGCTCTGATAGCATCAAGGAGGGTGAGAAAGAAAAAAGGGAATAGAAGGAGAGAGAAGGGGGGGGGTCTTAATGTTCATTTAATTAGAATTAGACATATGGCATATGGAGCAGAGCGGGTGACAGGCCCTGCAATGACTCACCTGAGGGGGAATGGAGAGGCAGCACTCAGACACCATGAGATCATAGGAGAACAATAATGGATAGGTGAAGGTATTTGATTTGACTGGGTTGACTCCAGCTACATGGTTTGAGTTAGTATGGATTTCTGTATAATAACAGGTTTACTGAAGTATATTTAATACCAGAGCACCTACGGGGCCATTAAATATTTCTCTTGCAGTTTGGCAAGCAGCTTTCTTGGTTTCTCTAAGAGCATAGCAACAATATTCTTGATTCCAAAGGAGACCCCTGACCTTAAATTTAACTTTGACAACGTTTACACTCATCAAGGCAAGACAATAAGACGGAGAAGGAATGTCATGGTTCAGTGATTATAAAGACAGACTTTAGCTTTGGGCATTGTGTAGTCATACATCACTGCAAAAGCACGCGTACATGCAAACCCGCAAGGACGAGGACAGCTAATGGCTCCAAAATCTCTCAGAGAAACCCATGAATTTTTCATGTCGCCGTAAAAAGGACTGTCTGTGGCAAGCCTTAAAGCGCCGGGCGCTAATTGATCCGCGCCTTTAATGCGTGTGAAACAAGGGAGTGTCGAGCAACACCGCAAAACTGTCACCTCAGCCTTTTCCCCCTAATGCAGCCATAAATCCTGGAGTGGTTGCCCCCTCAGTCAGATGTTTTCATTACTACCATATCAGTTTTATTGAAATTACTGACATCTGCATGTTTCTATAATTGTAGGTCCTGCAAAGCTGTTGTAGCAATCTTACACGGGGGGAGGCCTCACTCGGCATTCTGGATCAATTTTCTGCTCTCGAGGGACGGGAGCGGGGACGTGGTATTGGAAAAGGCACAGAGGCCCTGATAGATTGTGTGGTTACCCCGTGACGGAGACAAACAGTTTAATCCGGTGTAAATCGGCAGGCGCAGTGTGAGATTGTTTTATACAGAGATGTAAATTGCATTGTCAAAATCAGTCATCTTCCAGGTATGGGGCTTAACGGGAGCCACTTTAGGATGGGAAAGACAAACGCTTATCTCGCTCCGCAAACCCTGGGGGGAGGCGCCGAGCCACCTGGAGCCGGCTCTCGCTTTGTGAGGACAAAACACCGTCAAATGAGAGGAAGCCCAGAACCTGCTGAATAAGGTGTTTGGGATTTATCAAAGCTGAAAACTGTGACACAAATTTGTACATGTAGCCAGCTGCACCGTGGGTTCTTATCATTTCACCGTAATGGGATCCCAGTGCAGCGCAAAAACAAACACCACCACATCCTAATATAATAGACAGTATGAAACTGGGAGGTTAGAGCGCCGAGGTAATGCATGTGTTCCTCCTGTTTGAATTATCTATGGTCTATCTATGCATAATGCATACTGGGATGGGTCCCATTATTATGGCGTAGCCAGGCAAATGAAATATCCCCGGAGTTTTCTCCGCGACACAGTCCACTAAATCAATGCAGCACTTTGATGAAGCTGTGTGTCTAGATAATAAGTCAGCAATAACTACTTGCAATCATTTCATTAGGTACAGTATGGATGATACAGTTAGGGAAATGAGAAAAAGAGGGTTGACTCTCTAATGTGGAAAAGTGCTGGCTCTGTGCCTGTGTGTGTGTGTGTGAGAGAGAAAGAGAGAGAGAGAGAGAGAGCAAGTGGATATATAGACTATGACTGTGGCCTCATCCATACAAATACATTTACATATGAAAACAAATCAACTCTTCTACTGGTACACTTGGCGTCCACACTAAAACTGAGAGGTCTGGAAACGCTGCTGGTCTCGTTTTAGATTAAAAACTGTGTTTTAGTGTGGACCAGCAGAAACGGAGATTCTGGGAAATAATGATGTAGACACTGACATCTGCTTGCTGATTGGGTCTTTGTTGATTCATGAGGATCAACAAATCACATGACCCCCTCCGTCATGACAACAATCAGTATTAACCTCGGCTACCAGTATAGAACGCAACATGGATGATCAATTACAAGAGTTGCCGACCCTGTTGTCTATGCTAACAGCTGTTGTGTAGGCATATTCTGCATTTTACTTTTCCCCATTGCTGCTTCTCATCGGTAGCCAAGCTCTTTTCGGAAACTGTTTCCTGTTCACACCTTTGCACATGCCCAGTGTACGTCAGTGGTCACATGATAAGCATTTTCAGAAGGGTTCCAATGGTCAGGGTTAAAACTGATACTGAGAAAAAGACTGGTCTGCACTGCTTTGCCTGTGATTCTGTGACCTGAGAGCTTGAGTATGTTCCTGTATGACTCACAAGCATGTGTACATGGTAAATGTGTATGCGTGTGTGTGTGTGTGTGTGTGTGTGTGTGTGTGTGTGTGTGTGTGTGTGTGTGTGTGTGTGTGTGTGTGTGTGTGTGTGTATGTGTGTGTGCGCTTGGTGTGACTGGGACTAGACTGATGAGGCTTTAGTACGTCTGTCAGGCCCAGTTTGGGGATTGCAGGAGTAGGCGTGCAGGAGCTGCTGGCCATACATCTCTATTACACTGGTTGGTCACCACAGTGGCCAGCTGTTTATTCTCATTAACTCACATGTTGGCCGTCCACACACGCACACACACTCTCTCTCTCTCTCTCTCTCTCTACAGCCTTGAACAAAGCCCAGTCCACTGCAGTCTAGTTCAAACCAGATGTTGTCACATTTGTAGCATGCCGTTTTCTTTTCTTTTTTTTTATTATTGTTTAGTCAGTGCATATTTAAGCAGTCCGTAAACTGGGGGATAAATAAAACTGCAGTGCAAAGGAAGGAGATAATAACAACAAAGGTACACAGAGCTGAAAGGGAGAAAGTATATCGGCGAAAATCAATATTGACAATCAATTCTGACTCAGAGCCACTCAATAATTCCTCCCATATTTCCCTGCGCCGCTGGGAGAAGAATCACAGGTTTAGGATGTAATATCCATTTCATACGTTACAATGCTTGTCTGCCGTGTGCTGGAAATGCAGCCGTGCAGTGACAGTGAGGCAGAAGTATTAAGCAGCGTCTCTCGGTGTGGGATATGAGAGGAAAGGCTGCTTTTTCATAGTGGCGCGCAGACAAGGCTGCAGTGAGAAAAGCTAATGGCTATGATTAATGACAAAGGGCCAGAGGAGAGCCGGGACACAGACGCTACATATATCATCCTCTCCCATCAGTCTGTGCACCTCCCAGGACCCTCTCAGCAGAGGGGGGGGGGTTGGGGGGGTGGAGAGAGAGAAGAAAGAGCAGGAGGAGGTGGAAGGGGGGAGGTGGAAGTGAGAGTGAGGGAGAGGGAGAAACAAGAGAGAAAGAGGAGAGGGAGAGAAAGAGAGAGAGAGTTATCTACTCCCGGTCCTCTACACACAGGAATTGCTTCGCTCTTTCTTCTTGGGGGAAAGCGAGAAAGAAAAAAAAAAACAAGTGGCAGAGAAGTGATAAGGTGAACAAGAAAATGGCGTGTAAAATAACTGGGAGATATTCTGTGAGAGAGGGAGAGAGAGAGAGAGAGAGAGAGAAGGAGGGGGTCTGTGATCGTTACTGATTTCAAGCAACTTGACTCTTCGCCATGCCGAAGCCACATTTCCAAGGTCTTATCTGCCATATGGTCTGCCCTGTTTAGATGATTTATTAGGTGAGGAAAAGAGCACTGATAAATTTTACTGTGTTTCCCCGCACGGGCAACCCGTGGTGTCAATAACAAAACTCAGGCGTCTTTAATGAAAACTTTTTAGCACCGAAAGAGGTAACCATTTTATTTATGAGTCACTATAATATTACACCGGCAAGAGAGAAGGAAATTATCCGTGCTTCTCACGCACTCTGCAAAATAAGGCCTGAATTGGAGCAGAGGGGGGAGAGCACAGATCATATCCATATGTCAGCAGCTCCCAAGCACCCTGCATTTAACATGGCGCGGGTATATTTCTGCTTAATTGAAGCATTCAGCTGTTTACAGCTCACACAAAAACAGCAAGGGTTTATTTATGGCCAATTATAGAGTAGTGTTTTGAGTGAAGGAGGCCCATTATGGATTCCAGCCCTTTTGATTCTAATTAGTCACTGTGTTCAGGTTTTTGGTTTACATGGCTGATTTACTGGTGGGGGGGTTGGCGGCAGGGGTGAGAATTAATTTCCTATTAAACAACATATGCCTGTTACTAAATCAGACAAAAAGCTCTGTGAGAAACAAGACATGAAAACAATAACTGCAGAGCGTTGGGCTGCAGCCTGCACCTCTCAGCTCCCTTTGAATGTGCAGAAATTAAGAAGTAAAAACAGACAGGCTCTGATCTAACACTACTTGATGTATAATTAAATTATTTCACATCTCAAAAGTCATATTAATAATTTGGATGCGCTGCTTGTAAAGGATAATGGAATAATTCGACTATTAAAGACCTAACATACTTTTTTTTAACCAACCACGGGAAGATAGGAGACACACTAACTGACTAAACCAAAGTGACCTAATATTTATGCATGGCAAGTCACTTATAAAATAGGAACTATATGTTTTAGTTTGTAATTGTAAGGACTAAATGTTTTCTTCCTTGCCTTGTGACCTAATGACGTGTGTGAGCTATTCATTACGTGAAAACCGTTTGCCAAACATGTGCCGACAGCCGCGGAACAATGAACCGTTAATTTGCAACTAAATGGGAGCCCAGAGCACATTTAAGAATTCATTTGCAAACCAAAGCTGCTTGTTTGAAGTACAAATCTCCTCCATTTAACAAGGGTCGAGTCACAAAGGTCAGAGAAGGACAGCGGGAGCGATTCACAGAAGCAGCGTCAATATGTTACCACAGTTCCAAAAACAGCCGGCAGCTCTCAGAGTAAAACGATCACCCACAGTAAGTGAAATATAACGGCTCGGCGCAAACAAAAAGATTGTTTCTAAAATATGATTACTAGGAAAAGAAAAGAAAAAAACAACCGATGCATGAGATTAAATGCTATTCTCGGGTTTTTATGATCAATGGATAACCAGCGCCGCTCGACTTTGTTCCTCTCTTAAAGCTTTCTGACTTATTTATGGAGACAGTGTAGCAATTAATATTACACGGGCCCCAATGTCATTTTTCAAGCCCATTTCCCAGGAAATGTTGTACACCCAGTAATGGCCCCTCGAACGCTGTAGCTGTCATGTCCTCGACAGCTGCATTTTTACAAGACAAACTCAAACACGTCACACTCATCTCTCTGTGGACCGACTCGCTGCTCATTGCCACACAATAAACACACACTCACACACACACCCAGAGCCACGCACAGGCCAAGGCCAGCAGCTGTTAAGGACTGCATGGATGAAAAAAACTTTGATTAATATTTCACCCCTTGTTGCAGGGCTGTTGAGCAAGTGTCACCTTCCAAACAGTGTCCCGTGAAACCTTTTCTTTCAGGGGGCCAGGTGGGAGATGATAAATCTGACAGGATTATCCCCCAAAACCTCATCAGGCTAATTACGGGTGTAGCCACGCTGCTCTGATGCATGTCTGCCTCCGTGCCTGCGTGCACACACATGTTTAGGTGAAGGTCTGGACTGGAGCCAGGTCAGCAGTGCTGGACGCTGGGCACAGAAATGGAGTTGTCAGCTTTCAAATTAAGCAGCTCTCAAGCGGAATTCAAATCGTCCCCCTGATGTTCCTGCTCGGGATCCATGTGCCGTGGTCGAACCTTTAAATCAGAATCAGCGGGCCATGCGCGGCCCATCTCAGGGGAGGGGGTTTGGCTGTGATACATAACAAACACGGGCACGCGGGGTGTGAAAACAAACATGGCTGACAACACCTGGATGTTAACAGTTCTGTTCCGCTGAGAGTTTTTCTCATCTTTTTTTTTTTTTTATGTCGTTGTCATTAATTGGAAGGGCAAGGTGACAAAAACCTTCAATATCAACATCATGTTCTGGTTCACAGCTGCAAAGTGCTGACAACGGATGTGACAACATCATTAAGTCGAAAACAGTCGACAATGGTTTCAGTGTTCAGTAAGAAAAAAAAACATGTTTACACAAAAAGGAGACATGTGACACATCAGAGTCAGCTGAGTGAAAAGAAATGAATGAACAACCCACGTTAAAATACTAACACAAAATAATTTAGAATTGATATGAAAATGTGAATAAATTAGTACAGGAAAAGTGATAAATGGTTGAACCTTTACTTTTATTGTGAATTATCATATTTTTATACAGCTACTTAAAATCCGAGACAATGAGCTTCAAATCACGGCCGTGACAGTGTGCTAATAATGTGTTATCAATAACAACCTGTTCGCCACCATCTGCTCCCGCAGACTGAATGTGACAACAGCAGCAATAATACCACGCCGACGTGCATGAGAGATATATGAGCATGTTTGTGTCGTCCCACACCTCGACGTGCTCGCTGCCGCGTGGCACAGCTTCTCTGTCAGCTGTTGTCTTTTGTTTCCACACACCTCACACTGGTTGCAGCACCTGTCTTTCCCATTCCTCTGTGAAGAGCGGGGTGGGAGGATAGAGGATGGAGAAGGTGCGGGTCACCTGGGGTACTCTGACTGAGAGAGCCTGTCATGCCCATCACTGCCCCAGCATGCCCGCCAATCACACCCACCGACAGGCCCACGCTGAGACGAGGCCACAGAAAACAAGCCATCGAGACGACAATTGACAACAATCTTTAAACGCGCTTGTCATTGTCCTCTGAGAGATTTCCATTGCAGCTACTTAAGCAGCGCATAAATACAAGACAGGCGTTGCCAAAAAATCTCCAAGCACAACCCTGGTGTTCTCTCCCTCCTCAGAGAGATTACAGATTTCCAGCCATTTAGAAGAGAATAAGAGGCGTCTGCAGATTGAGGGGATGGGCGCAGCACGCGGTGGCGTGTCGCAGCCTGACTGGGTTGAGCGCGGTGTGGCGTGTCATTTTTGGGCAGGCTGTTGCTCAACATCAAGAGAAATCGATGGCGCCTCCACAGGGGCAGGGAGGCCTGTGGAATAGAGGAGCTTCTCAGGTCTGTTTGAACTCATTTTCTTTTCTGGGCGGTTGCCCCCTCGCTCAGCCCCCTAAGGCATCTCCCTCACAGCAGGCCCTGACAGCTTGACACATTGACAGCTGCCGCTGAATGACAACTGATTTGTACAAATTTCAAGCCTTATAAATCTACCTGTCACAACAAGAGCATAAAAGAGCTCGGACCCAGCAGGTAATTCGGAAGTGGTGGGGGAAGAAGAAGAAAGGTCTCTTCCTCTTCCTCACTCCTGACAGCCCAGTCAGAGAGGGAGACAGAAAGAGATAGGGGATGGTGAGTAAAACAAAAAACAAAAAAAACAAAAAAAACAGAAGACAATATGGATCCTTTTTTCCCTTCTTGCCAGTAAACCATCAATCCCCTCCTCAGGTCCACTTTGAATAGGCACTGGTGATACCATTGTCTTGCCAACAAGCAATCAATCGTCTTATTTAGAGATTATAGAGTGAACAGAAAATGGAAAATAGTGGCATTTTGTTTTTTACACCAATATTAAAGCAGCACCACCTGCTACTCCCAGGATTATCACATAAGTCTACTTCTCAAGCCTCTCGCTGGGTAAATGATCGGGCTCTTTTTACGGTATTTAAACAATATCCACCACCACACGGCTGCGGCGCTACTGGCCCCCCCCTCCCGTCCCTCCTGCCTCTCATCTGTTTGGTAATGGCAGAGCTGGCGGGCAAGGCCTATGGCTGCAATAAATCCTCTTCAGGAGTGTATCTTATAGCGAGATATAAACTATGAGAGACGGGGGCAGAAGAAAATCGATACAAGTGACAAACAGAGAAAAGGGTTTATAATTCTAAATGAGTTGTCGCTCTCCTTTTTTTAAGCAGGGATGATGGCTTCTCTTTCGAGACCGATTCTTCACAAATGGAATGATTACGCTTCTGTAAATGTGCCGGTCACCATTGACCCGTTCTTTGAATTAGAAACTATAACATGACACGCGGCTGACATGGGGTCTGTTAGCTGCTCCACCCTGGCTCGTATGCCTTCTGTAAACGATTCATTTAGATGAAAAGCAAGAGATGTGACAGTGGAGACAAACCCTGTTCTCATTGTTGTTGTGTTTGGCTTCACTTACAGGAACAATGAGGGGAAGATCAGCTGATAACAGCTCCGGGGTCACGGAGGTCACGCATTTGCGACTCGTCCACGCTGGGCCCGGCACGCTCCCACTGTTAAACAGGATTCACAGAACTGACCGACGACACTTCTCGTGCTTTTTTACCGCTGGGTTGTGATCAGTGTCAGATTGCTGCAGGCAATGACCGGGACCAGACTCAATCTGCAGCGCAGGCTGTTTTGTGTGAAACTGCACAGTTTGCATGCAATCTGACAACTGGTAATGTGTGTTTTTATTGTCTTTCCACATGGGTCATTAAGCTGAGATTGATTGCCACAATTATCAGAAAGTAAATGGACAGATACAGAGTTTTCTTTCGGCAGCGGGGATCATGACTGACTCTGTCAACTCAGGTGTTTGGTGTAGGGAGCTCCCGACTCTCCTCAACTCGCCGACTTACTCTTTCAATAGCGGAGAACTGCCTGCTAAACCTCCTCTATTTGCAAGTAGGCAAAACACTCTAATCCTCCATTTGTGTGTATTCATCCCTGTCCTAAATGTGCCCTTCCGCACTCTAACCCTCAAAGACCCAGCCCTTCATGCAGCCACCGGCCCTGCTGTTTGATTAAGACTTAGCCCACTGCTTTATCCCTGGACAGGACCCCGGCTGGGCCAAAAAGCACGAGTTAAGCAAAGGGATTATCAGTGCCACTCCCATCAAGGCAGTCAAACTGTCACACAGATCAAAGGGTTTCCCAGCTGACCCTGTGTCCTTTAAGGCAGGTGTCCTCTGGTATTGTAATGCAGCGACAAGTGCACGAACTCAGCTGTTGTAACAAAGGTACCGCCGGATTGTTTAGCTGCCATAGTTGGAGACACATCATCGCCCGGGGATTTGTTTCTAGTGAGTCATGTTGAATGAAGTGCGGTGTGTAAATCTGAACAGGATGTTTTATTTATCCCTCATTGAGCCCTTTATTCTACTGTATGAGGGTGTCTTCATTAAATAATTTCACTCTATTATCATATATATCACACACCAGTCTATTCAACATCCCATCTACCTGGAATTTTAAATAATGGCAATATAGAATGACAATTTTTCATGCAATAAACAGTGTTGAAGGAAAATCCTGATAAAATAGCGGTCTTAAATGCAATTCTTAACATAAAGCAGGGCTGTTATTCACTATGAATTAATAACCCTCAAGTAATTCACTTACACAGCAACAATGATGTGAAGCTGAATCCTGGGCTGTATTTCTAACAGCTGTTATTTACCCAAAACAGCAACAGAGCAATAGTAAGATGTTTTTTTACTGTGCGATCACAGTGATGACAAGGGTCCCGTTATGTCTTGATAATTTAGGAACATTGGCATGACAAGCATTGGTGCTGTAAATAAGTAAAGACACACTCGGGTGTGACACCACTCCGGGACGAGAGCCTATAAACTCGACATGTCCCTCAAGACCTCCAGAACAAGACACAGCAGCGGCCCCGCAGCTTCGGAGCAGGAAGAGAGAGCAACAAAGAAACTTAAGAGCAATTGAGATAAAGAGAAGAATGACAAAATGAGAAGATAACCACAGAGATAGAAAGAAAGAAAGAAAAAAGGCTGGTGGAAATAGTCAGAGAATCGTTAAAGGCCCTGAATGGTTCTTATTATGGCATCTGAAGCCCAGCTGGCCTTGAATCCAGCAGGTCGGCTGCAGTTCAGCCGAGGGTCTTGTGATCCAGGGTGTGTGGGGCGGGGGGGGGAGGAGGGACTTGGCTCCAGGGAAGGAGGAGCTGGAACCGAGGGGCTTGGTTGGGGCGAAGGGATGACGGATGGTCTCAGGGGTGAATGCCAAAACCATAAATCCAACCCTAGCCTGACCCCAAGTTCCTATAAAGTTTATTTACATTTTGACGCCGCGTCCACCTCTGAAACGTTTATGTTTAGACATCTTGAAGCATCACAACGCGCCAATCTATCCTGCTGCCACGCTCTCACAGAAGAAAGGGAGCTGGGATCAGTTTTATCCCGCCCTGACCCGACTCACTGCTCGCTCACATCCTCTCCTGTTCAAGGATCACTCAAAGGATCTTTTATTAATTGTAGGTTTGTGACGGGAGTTGCTATTTATATTATCCAGCAGCCGCCTTTGCCGCTCACCTGCTGTGCTGCGAGCGCGCTTTGAGGCCTTTAGGGACTTCATTCACATCGTGTATGATATCTTTCCCACATGTTATTCCTAGACCCATTAACTAATGTTTATTTGCATTGATTTAATCCTTTATTTAAAGATTAAATTAGATTAACTGGCAAACATTGGCAGTAAAGAGCAAACCGCAGTATCACATTTCCTACTGCAGGGTGTCATGGGGATCGTGTCTGTTTAGACTTCAGTTCCTTTAATGATTTTCATTCAGAAATCAGTTTAGTGTTTACACTCATCAGTCCTGCCTGGAATGGTTTCTGGCAACGTTGAGCACAAAACTACTCGACTGTAATTAGCAGTAGCATAGAATTTGCTGTTTTGCTGCCAAAACATGAAACAAAAACAAAACAAACAACGAAAAAAAAAAAAAAATACCCTTCCACGCCAAAAGAGTCCACATGCTTTTAACTCTTTTCTTCTGTTTGTGAAAAGCCAGATAAATAAATAACTAAAGGCAACATCCTGCCGTTTCACTTTCCTGCAGCCCCCATACGCTGCTCTTTTTGATGTGGGCGCCTGTTGAGAAACCTTGTTTGGACAGCCATGGGGTGGAGCTGCCAGGCTTATAAGTCTGCCACAGAACACAGGCGCACACAGGGCAGCCCGCGGGGGTCCTCTCATCGGCAGAGGGAGGGGATTCTACCACCTTAGCGGGTGAGAAAGGCACAGTATTATTACACCCCATCAAGGAAACTCCAGCTGACAATAAATCCCTGAGTGCTTTACAGTGCAGACAGTGAGCATGGAAGAGTGCCACTGAGAGCGGGAGGGGAGGAGGGGGAGGCGGCGAGGGGATGAGGGAAGGGGGGGGGGGGGAGGACAATCCCTCAAAAGGCCATAAAGCCTTCAGGCTGTCATTCAGGGCAAGAGCCATGGCAACGGAAAGTGTTTGGAAATTCCTCTTTCTTTTTTCTTTTTTCTTGTAACGAAAAGATTTTGGGAGCACAGTTGATCGGTCACAGTTATTACTTTCCTTTTAAGGCTACTAAATGTCAGATTTCACGAGGCAATTAGAAATAAGTAGCGCTCCGTCGCAACTATTTGTTTTTCACAAGCTCCGCTGAATGTTTTCTGTCTCACAAATGTACGTTAACATGTGCACGATACTGATTTTATTACCAATAATTTCATTTTGAAGAGAGGAGGGGGGAGGAGGATGGGGGGGGCTGACTAAGAAAAAGTCACAGTGGAAAACAATGTGCGGGGGCATCTGGATGAAGGCAGAACCATTACTCGAAGAGCATCCTGTCAGGAAAAATCTGCCCGAGAGCTAAAAGAAAAATACACATCTACAATAATCACTGATGATTCTGGGCTCGTTCTGTGGTAGAGACAGTGCTGTATGGCCTTGTGTGAGAAAACAGGGAACATGCCTAAGTTATTACTGCAGGAAGGCAATCTGTCAAAGCCAGGCTGTTCTGGCATAGCCAATACCACTGGTGAGATCAGAGAGTCAGATTCTGCTTGCAATTACTGCTAAAGGACCTTGGATGCAGGCAGCCTGCTATCAATTATTTCCCTGGCCCTAGACACTTGGAGCTGTCAAAGCCCTACTGTCTTCTGTTTTGTAACAGAGGGCCGTCTGAGGCTCGGAGGAAGCCGAGCCTCGCTCCGACAGCAAGGGGAGATAGTTTGTGTCATTAAGTGGTGCTTTTAAGGATTTGCACACTTTAGAGTGTGTTTTTCTCCTACTTTTCGAGCTCTACTCCAAACTGTTATGGTAGCCCTAGCCTGCCACCTCGCCCGTTCCTTTCCCTCTCGTTCACCCCACGATCAGCGGATTAAAACTAAAGAGAGAAGACAGATTATGAGGAGAAGTGTTCTGGTTGACAGCTCTGACCTGGGTATTTATGGTGGAGCTCTCAGCCCTGATATTCACTCTGGGTGCTTTATGAGCGCTGCACATGGCCCATCGAGGGGTACACAGAGATCCCCTGCAGGCGCTCAGCTGAACATTTCCATGTGGACTGTTATTCCACAGAATTAAATAGATATAATGGTAATTTTCCTTGTCTCATTTTTCAATTACTCCAAAATTATAATGATGAGGCAATTTAGCAATAGCCTAATGTAATATAGATGAAATTTACATATGCACCGTTGGGCCACTTATTCAACTGCATGTTGGTGTGCATCCTTCCTTCCTTGTGGAATAAAGAACAGACAGGCACAGATTAATCATCTTTCCGCAGGATGACATTACTTTGGCCCACTCAGCCCTGAGCTGTCCCTCAGGGCGAGCCCCTGGATCATCCAGGACCAGAGCTTTGGCACAGAACGACAGATTCTCTCTCTCTCCCCCCCCCCCCCCCCCACAGCCCCTGCCAATTTCCAGGACCTTATCACTGAAAATTACATTCTTATGGTAAGCAAATGTGCTCCAAAGCAATGCTGCTGTTGCCAGTTGCATGAAACTGTCAGGGAAAGGAGGAGAGGTCATTTGCTGTGTGGGTCTCAGCAAGTAAGATATGGCACGCACAGTGTGGGTTCATGCATTCAAATGTGTGTGTGCGAGTGTGCCTGTGTTTATGTGTGTGTGTGTGTGTGTGTGTGGGTGGGTGTATATATGTGCACCTAGCTGGAAGAACTGGGGTTCAAGGGATGATATCAAGGTTACTGTCATCTAAGCTCTTCAAGGTCAGCTGCCATCATCAGCACAGGTATTATCTCCTCACACAGGCAGCTAATGTACTGCAGCTTTGTCCTTGAGGAGGAAGGCGTAGAGAAATGGTTGAGTTCTTTTTGATGTGCTTTGCTTGGATGGAATCGGACAGTTGATCTTCACATATGTACGCATTAGAACCCGACCGATGCATCAGTCGGCCAATAAATATTTGCCGATATGAGCATTTTACATATAGAAATCAGTATCTGCATATAAGATTGAAGACAAGAAAACTCTTATTTTACAGAATAAGAAATGCAATGAAGCTGTGCATCTATATCTACATTTTACATTATAAAACTATATGTTTATTTGCTTGTAATGTTTTTTTTTATTTAGGTTATTTATAATAAACTCAATCACATTAAATTGTCGTAAAAGTTTTATACTGACATATAAGGCATCCCTGCCAAAATGAAATTAGGTACATTTTAACTCTGTAATATGATTATCAACCCCAAAAAAAACAAATCCTTCCAGCTTTAGTATGTAAAGTTTGGAATAAAAGAAACTCGGTCATGAGAATCACATATACAGTTAAACCAGTATAAGGGAGGGTTCCCATTGGGTAAATGTTAATATTTTACCAGCCTTTGAGATACAAACAATACAAATGGAAAATCTTTTAACCCTGCAAGATTATCCACGGGTTAAATGGCTGATGGGCTCCTTTGTCTCCCTCATCTTTGTCAATGGGAGACAATGAAAATGTACAGCACAGCAAAGTCTCTCCCACTTCTCTTATACCACAGACTCCTGCCTCAACCAGTTCTCAAGAACACCTCTGTATGGGTAACTCTAAAATAAGAGCTGAGTCAAGACTTTCCCCAGTTTATCCAGACAAATCTCCAGTTAATTTCATTATCCTCTTGGAAAAAGATGCCAAAACACTCCAACAATACCAACAATAGATGTTGACTAAACTATGAGGAAGGAGTGTCAGTCACGAGCAGGAAGCAATTTGCATCATCGAGGGGAATTTTGTCAAACACGGAGCAGGGGAGAGGATTCGATTCCGCCTCACCGATTGACACCAGATATTTGTTTTCACGGGGGAAATTTAACTTTTTTGCCTTTTTAAGCCGGTGAGTTCCCTTATCTGTCTATTCTTCCGTGGGTTTAGTCATGCACGGAGAAGGTGCTCAGAAGTTTCCAAATACACTCAAGAGAGATTGGGAGGAACTCGCTCTGTCAGAACCTTTTGTGAAGGGGTTTACAGCTTAAACCCGTTGGCCTATACGCCGGTGACCCCTTTTCCCCTCCGACTCAAAGTTTCTCTCCGACATCAAACTTGGGATTATCTTTTGATTTCCTTTTAGGTGAAAGGAGTTCTTAAGTCCACAGCTGTGGGGTCTGAGAAACAAAAGGGGGGGCGGGGAGAAACCGTTAAGTCACTATATTTATCATGACTGGGTTACCGCTCCTGTCAGAACCTTTTTTCTTCCACATGCTAATTGGTAATATCTTCAACATCCACCCACCCCATGCCAAAACCTCCACCACAACAACCGCCCCCGCTCTACCCGCCTATACGGACTTCTTCTTCTTCTTCTTCTTTTTTTTTAAACCCGCTTTCCCTTTACTCTTGCCTCTCCCCCTCCTCCTTTCCGCTGCTTACCCCCATACAGAACCCCTCTCCCTGGCTCGAGGCTGTCCCTCTCCAGGGGGAAGCGAGCTCTGTCAAATCAAGTCGAAAGCCTATTAGCATGCTAATCCACAATAAAAGCTCAAGATCTTCTGGGCTATATTTGTCACTTCCCCAAGGTCTTATCAGACGTATAAGGAGGCGTTGATAACTTAGAAACCCAAATTCAACCTATCTGCTTTAACGCCAGAGTCTACGTATAAACTTGCGCCAATCAGAAACACAATAAATCCATTCGGGAGGTGAACTATTTCAAAGTGAACTCTCCTAGAAGGCTCAGAGAAAATAAATGATTCTTGTGTAATGGGTGCACGTCAGTTGAAAGGACGGCTGCCGCGAATACAGTGACAGTCATGGCAGGGCTACGGAAAGAGAGATGGGTCAAATGAAATCAAGAGGCAGACATCGTAATTCTTATGCGGACCCAAAGCCCAGGGGGGGGGAGGCTCTTTATTGACAGCACCAGGCTTGTATCACCGCTAAAGCACATAACTACATCTACATCTGTAGCTCTATAAATCCTTAAACCAGGCCAGATTCGCTAGCATCAAAATATGTGGGAAAGCGGTTGGAGACAAAAGTTTAAAAACAGTCCGTTGGTATTTTGCAATGCTGCACGAAGCACAAAACATGCAATTATGTGTTTTGGGCTTTATCCTGTAAATCCTTCATCTTACATCGGCAAACCTTGACATGAATGTAAAACCCTAAAACCCAAATTTATTAATCCACTCTTATCAACTATTATTTCAAGTCAAAAAAATAAAAGACAGTAGATTATCTGGGCCACAGTGTCCAAGATTATAAAGATCGAATCATTACTTTCCTTTCCTTCTCAAATGATAAAACATTTCACGCGTCCCAATTCATCATCTATTTTCTGAAACACTGACACAGATATGATGATAAATCTAATGCAATGCGTCTGGCAGTGGCATTAACTTTGAAAAAAAAAAAAAAAAACTTCTCCCGTTTCCCAGAGAGCGCCAGGCATGGCTCGCACACAGGGAGATCAGAGAACATGGCCGCTGCGGTTCGCCTGCTACCATCAATCAGACCCCAAATGGCTTCCCTGACACCACCACTACTCATTTTCCAGTGGGCCTTATGTGGCCACCATCTTGAAAAGAGGCAGATGGGGGGGAGAAAAAAAATTGGTGAAGAGGAAGAGGTGCTTTTAGCCGAAGGTTGTCTGAAATCTCTGCCAAACATTCCCCGAACAATAGTTTCCAAACACATTATCTGGAAAGGTGGGCTGGAGATGTGATCCAGGTGCTCGAGAGACCGACTGAGTTTGTCTTGTCAATATCGTACGTTTGAATTGTTTGACGCATGCCCTCCCTCGCCCCCCCCCCCCACCCCCTCACTAATGCCATCCTCCCTCTTCACACTCCTCTCCACATCTTCACGTGTCTCTCGCATTTCTTCCCCCACCTCCCCCTCCCCCTTCCTTCCGTGTGCAGAGGCCAGAGTCAAATTTACAACAACTGTCAAAGTCAGGGATGACAGATAAATTAATCTTCTCTTCATGAGTTTACATCCCAGGCATCTGGGCTGCTGATCTGGCCCCTAACAAGCGCGGGGTCTCAGCGAGCTGTCTTTTAAAGCTGATGTTTTCATGGCCAGAGATGAATTACCCTGTCACGAGAATCTATTTATACAGCAGTTAGAGGGTGGGGCTCTGGATGCAGGACAGCGTGATTTCATGGGTTAAGGTCCCCTTGAAGCATCTGTTAAATCTGGTTCTGTCAGACACACGTCAGCACCAGGTCCATTTTGGAGCCGTTTTTGGTTTTAGACTCTCCTCACATATGCAGACTTGTTTTTAGCAGAGTTCTCTGCTATCCACAGCTCCTGGCGGCCTCGGCCCGATGTGAGCATTCCTCCCCGCTCAGATCCGAAAGTAAACTTCTCTTCGATAGTGGCTCCATTAGTGAAATTACATTACTGTGGAGTGTAAAAGCACATAGTCCAAATGTAAATTCACATTCATCATCCGAAAGTCAGGGAGGAGATGGAGTACAGGCGATGGAGGTGCCCCCGTGGATCATTATCTAACTCAAACAAATCCAGTGGCTGTAAATGCTGCGAGTCCCACGGGCAGCAAATAAGCCTTAACTGACAGTCAGATATATTTTGACAAAGCATGAGAGCTTTTACATTTAATGCTCACGTTCACAAAGGGCCTTACATTTGCAGGGGGTTACACATCAGCATAAAAGGCATCAGGACTGAGAATCCAGAGTAATACAAGAGTTGATTTATCTTTCAATATAAGGTACACATTCACATCAACCAATATTCTTTATTTTTTCTAAAAATGTTGCAGACATCTAGGTCAAAGCATTTGGTAATTTAAAAAAATATATATTTAAAGTGTTTTCCAAGCTTGTTATTAAAAATACCTGCATGATTAATATTCAACAAAATGATCTATTAACTGCTTGATGTAAATAAAGCATGGACGTTCAAGTTTCAGAAAAAGCCATAAATCCATATATCTACTCACATATCTTTAAAAATATATTCCAGGTTACTGCAGACAGCATTAACCAACCAGGTAATTAGGCCCTCAGTGCTGCGATCACATTTTATTATCATCTAATCTGTTATTCTAGTTAATGTAGACATTAAACATATCATGCAAAATTAAGAAGAGTGTCGAATACAAAAGTAAAAAAAAAAATTCTGCTTTTCAGTCTTTGTTTGTATATTTAATACACATTGTCGATTTAGTTAATCTTTGTATGTCAGTGTAGACAGTGCACACAGTTGGTCTTGCAGTACCATGGTTGAACACTGAGACAAATTTATTTTGACCAACATTAACAAACGCAGGATAGCAGTGTATGTGTGTGTGTTTCACTTGAACGCCTGTGATCACAGAACTAGAGTTACACAAACGTAGCTCTCTCCTGAAAGTGCTGATGACTTCCTGTGTCAGTCTCTCCCTCTCTCTCTCTCTTTTTCTCCCCCCCCTCTCTCTCTCTGTCTGTCTCCCTCCCTCATTCATCTTGAAATGGATTGCTCTGTCACCTGGACTAACACTTTACTGAGAGCAGCCATCAATACTTTTTGTCAAAAACTGCAGGCTGTGCCAGACGTGTCATCAATCACCATTTACATAAAACAAAGAGCTTTCTATGACTGCCAGTCAGAGGCAGCACCGCTCTGACTCTGCTGAAGATAAAAGAAGCTGTTTCATAGGTCCTCGGAGACAGCGACTGCACTACAGGCCGACATGTGCAGTCAATCTCCGACCCACTGCTATTGGTTCGCAAATAGTCAGCAGTAAATCAATGAACCAGAGCTATTTGATCTCATCCATAAGGACAGAGGCGAGCTTATGACTTATTAAAAAGAAGGTTATTATGTGAATGGAGGAAAACAGCACCAATGGGAAAATGACTGTTGTAATGTTACTGAGAATTTCCATAGTGGATGAGAATCTGAGGAATATGACAACTGTAGCATTTGATTGCTTAACCATGCGCCTGCGGTGTGTCAATGTCCACCTGTGTTTTGACAAGTTCATAAGTCAAGAGATATGAACGACATCCTCTCCCCCCCACCTCCCACCCGTCCCCAGGAGACAAGAGTCGGAGCTTTGACACGAAACACACACCGGCGGCCTCAGAGGCCTGGTTCATGCATTCACGGCTCCTGACAGCAGAGAGCAAAGATTTCATATCATTTATTTAACAGAAGAAATATGGTAATCGCCCTCGTAATTGCTCCCACTCCAATCCATATTTTCCAGACGAGTACAGTAAGCAGACCGAAAGTTCTGAGATAATCTATTCAGCCGATACGGTTTGTTACTTTGGAAATAATGCATTGCGTAAGCACTAAAAAGCGATTCACTAGAAACTAACAAGATTTTCCTGTGTTTTCTTCTCACCTACGGATTAGCGGCGACGCACACACGCACGCAGTGTGGACGTGCACGCCTGCAAACGCCTGCGTGCACACAAAGAATTCAATTTGGAAACCATCATTGGAGCGCAGAGGAGAACTGGAAAGTCATATTGCTATAATGCTCAGATTATCAATCATTCTGACATTTTATTGGCTTTATCACTGTACATACCATTAAAATGATGTCTGGCCCAGATTGTCAGGGGGCAAACATTAAACAGGCCAGGATTAAAATGCAGATCCCAAACACCTTCCCCTCTGCCTGCTGGAAATTGCACGGGACCAGGCAGCTGACTTTGGATGTGCTGTCAGAGGAGACATCGCATCAACACGGCGCTGGGCTGACGAGTAGATAGATAGTGTCACACTCAGGAAATGCACAGGCTTCCCTCTATTTATCACACGCTGTAGTCACTCAATGCACTAAAAGAGTGATAACAAATGAGGGGAAGAAACATCTATTAATCTCCCCCATGCACTCCTAATCAGACATCATTGGCAAACTCCTTTACACTGGGATGACACGAGGCGAGCTAGCGGCTCATGAAGGAACATATTAATACCAACACTTGTGCTATTAAAAGTAATTTTGGTGGCTGTGATGCAGCGAGGACGGCAAATATCCATATTTCAAAAGATCTTGACAGTTAAAAGGTTGTTAATGGGCATTTAAATGCTAGTGCTGCTGCCAAGCTGGCAGAGAGAGCCATAAAGCAAAAGAAATGTCTCCTCTCTCTCAAAACCTTTAATCAAAGCCATGTAAAAGCAAAAACACCACTCCGCCGGCTGTGTACTGCAAGAACAGAAAAGTTTTCCACAAATTCTTCTTTTACTTTCTCCTCTGAACTTTGCACAGTCATGATGAAACTTCCGTGCTTTGTTTTTATCTTTACCACTAAAAATACCATTTCCCATTTGAGTTTTGGTAAGTCACCATTTGGTTTGACAAGAATAGAGAAGTAAGTACTGGTTAAGTAATTAATCTGTAAGAGTTTGTTTTGTTTTCTTTATTAGAGACATGCTTAGGCCAGAAATAGGCCCGACACTTTTTATATAACAATTCATACATCAGCTGGAGCGGGACAAAAAACATTAATATTCATAACGTAATGTGATCCAGCAGAGGACGCTCTGAAACTTCAAGTTAAGCTTGACAAATAAGTTTTTGTATGTATCAAACTAACTAACAAAGATTAGACTGTCAGTCTACTTTTCACAAAGCAGCTGTCTTACACTTCAAATCTGCAGAGTCACCAGTCACCCACGTGAAGCAGCCTAGCCGAGGCACGCAACGAGCGCAGCAACGTCAAATACACAAACTTTACTCAATTGCAACTACAGCTTCAGCACACCCTTTGCCAGCAACTCATAGCAATGCCATCACTTGTAATGTAGCAAGGTTTATACAATGTTTTTTCACTGGAGCACTGTTTCCGCTTAAGAAAAACAAGCAACATCCTGGTGGCAACTTCCAGTTATTTTTAGGTAAATAAAAAGTGATTGATTCTGTTTGTGGTTTCAGTCATATCATAAGAAACTGGCACGGTTTTACTGTCACCGGTTCTTTACTGGTATTTCATCGACTCCATGGGGTTGGAGCAGCAGCAGAACAGCTGTGAAAGTTCAATTTCAATTTCAGATTTCATATCTGGTTGGATTTATAGTTATGGGGGGTTTTCACTATACATAGAGTACTGTACATGGAGGTCCTGCTGAGGTGGCTTTGTTCAACTTCTCTAAATTTCCTTTTTCAGGACACACTTTTTCGTCTATGTCCTAGATTGATTTCCTAGGCCTGAGTTATAGACAGGTTGGAATATTGAATTTACCAGAAAACAAAATGTTTCCTTGTGTGCTAGATAAGGAAGGGGAACAAACGATGAAACCCACAGGTCCCATGACTAGACACAAGATATTTCTGTCCACGTCATTTCCTCATTAGTGGCATCCCCCCCACCAGAGCCACTGTCAGCCCACAACGATCTCACTTCATGAAGTCCGACTCACAAGCAAGATTTAGTTTTCAGAAGTTCACTTCATCTGCGTTTAAAAGAAAAACGGGCGACAAACGTGGGGCTAATTGTAGCATATACTTTAGATCATGTCCTCGCCTCCCTAATCGAGTAGCACAGTGTAAACGCGAGTGAAAGAGAGCCTGTGTGAACCTCGCCGACGAACAGACACAAGTCCTCCTGTACAGGGGACTTTGAAGCCTGTCACCAAAAGGCTTGAGACACAGCACTGTTCCTCTCATTAATCTCCCAATAGAGGAAATGAATAGACTGACTGGGCTTGACATTTTTTGTTCTCTCATAAAGAGAAACACAGAAGAGCTTGGAATGAAACTCCGCACGTTATGAAAGCTATTATCTTCAGCTGCCAGTCTCAGTGAGGGAGAGAGAAAGCTGGTAATCCAAAACTAATAGGCAGAATGAGAGGTGCAGAAAAAGTAGGGGACTGGGTCAGATCCTCTCTCTCTCTCTCTCTCTCAACCAATTACTGACAGACAGCTGGGAATATGAAATGAGACTGTGAAATGAGAAATATTCATATTTTTCTTCTGAATAGTATTAAACCCTGACAAAGAAAATGGATGGTGGTTTCAATTTTGACACTGTATCAAATCTGACAAGATTTTAAACTGATCTCAAAACACAGACTGTCTGTATCATTACCAAGACGAAATAGGATGTTCTCATCTTCGGTCCAAAAAAAAGAGAAACGACAGAACAAGATTTATTACTAAAAAGACACAAATTGACATTTTCAAAATGACTCCTCCAACTCCTTCCTTTCATCAAATTATCCACCAAATAGCAAAGCCTGATGTTTACAGCAGGACCCGACTGGCGCTGATCCTCAGACACCAAACCAAGGAAAATAGCAGATATGACATAACTCACCGACTACTTGATCTGCAGTCAGTCAGTGCAAAACAAAATCCCCTCAGATCCACGATGACGGCCGGACCCTCATCCAACACACACATCCATCACCACCGAGGTTGCAAGAAGGTCACTGGTGGTTCTCATATAACAGTCACCGCCCATCCAACCTCCTGAAGATGATTATCGGCAAATACGAGTTAGCACCGTGAGATGGAGAGACACCGTATCCTGTGGGGGTGTTATCAGGGTCTCTGCAGCTTATAAATGTAAGACTTTTCAGGGCCTTTGGATTTTATCAATTCCGATTCTGCTGTTCAATTCCGATTTTTGATTTTTAATATGCTAGGGAAATGGGTCAAATGTTTACATATTGATAACATCTTTGTTCTCTTGAGAAGCAAAGACAGAATTGCTGCTTTAAAGACTCATACAGAGCAGAAATGAGGAAAGGCCACTGCTTCTTGAAGGCTCATAACAAACTGGACATTTAAACAACATGACATATTTAGTTGAGCACACTATCCAGTGGGAATTGATATATTGTATATGCCTGACCATGCACTGATCACTAGCTGCTGTATTACAACACTATATATACTAAATATATAATAATATAATATTCAGATCATTGGATTTTAGACTTTTGAGGGCCTGCAGAAAGCTATGCTCCAAACATACTCAGTTACTATTTTTATTTATTAGCCCTGTTATTGTTACGGCGACTGTAATCCCAAAATGTATATTTTCTGCCAACATAAATGCTGCTGGATCTCATCTATTTTCAGTTCAAATAATGCAGCTGCAACCAAACACTTGCATCACCAGCACAATTCCCCCTCCCCCCAAGATAAATTTGGTCATACAAGGTTTTTCTCGCTTCCGGATATTCTTTTCAATTCTGGGTACCTCGAGCATCCTCCAGTGGCTCCACCACTTCAAACACACGCCTCATGAAAAAATCAGGAGGCCTGTCTGACATGTGTCCCCGTGCCCTGATGGCATGCCAACACCAAAGACCAGCATTGATTTTGTGTAACGCCGGGTCGGATTAGCCATCTACAGGGATTAGCTGCCTGTGCAAGGCCTCGGGGTTCGCTATAAAACTAATAATTAATTCAAACAGCCGGGCCCGTGGAAGGATACACTCACTGCATGTTCACAGCGTGAGGGGGTGAGTATGAGTGACGGACTGTCTGGCACTCAGTGAAAGGAATACCTGTGTGTGTATATATATATGAGTTTACTCTATGTTCAACTTGGTTCAGAGTATTCCTGGTCTCACCCCTGCCTTGCTGTAGCCCCAGAGGGCCACCGCTACACATTTGTAAAAGTTCACGCAACAAATTAATATGTAGCGTTAATTGGAAGTATTTAACCATTTGGCTGCATTTAACGACTTAAACTGTCATAGAGCCTCAGCAGAAGCCAATTAAGACCGGCGGGGGGTGTGGGGGATGGGGGGGGGGGGGTGTTTAGCTGATAAGCTCAAACTGATAATAACACATGTCCCCTGTTCAAACCGCTCTGGAATCATTACAACACGTCATAAAGATACAGTAAGTGCTCAAGAACAGCCATAAATGTGTGTAAAGAAAATAGCAACCATGCTGTTCCAGGTCAGGCTGCGTGAGGAAAACGGGATTAATGATATCAATGTAAACAAAGCCAGCAGTTGTCACGGGGAAATTAAGAAACCCGCCTGACTGCAAGGTGAATGTGTATCAACACCGTCACCTGCTAATTAAGCGTTTATTTACTTCATACAATATATTGAGATAAGAAGTCACAATATGCAGAGAAGACAAGTGTTTACGCAGCCCCAGACAACAGCTGTGTGTAGCTATAGACACCACATCTGAAAATGATAATAATAATACAAGCGTATTGAACTGCTAGTGAGTTACGATTTTATTGATCTATTTATTGATACAAAAAAAGCAGCATAATTAGGGTAATATGTGTTCCCTCTGTTTTTAACTGAAATTTTAAGTACGCTATATATTTTTATATAATATGTTGGAGTTTCACCTTCATATTCTGACCTGAGGATTTTGTCTTATTGCAGGAAGAGACCAAAGCCAACTCCAGGTAAAATATTTGTTTGAATTAATCTCCTTCTATATTTGTCTTTTAACAAATACATCAGCCCAAATGTGATACTGACATAAATTGTCAAATGTAATATTATATTTTTATTAACACTGTACAATACAACAAGCATAAAGCTGCACGAAAAATGTCTTTGGATTAATGTGTAGTTTATTTGAGGTGAAACAATAACTATAAAAACCATCTCCAAGTTGAAGTGTCTCACTGAAGCCCTCTGTTATCATCCCACTCCTTTGACCCAGCTGCCAATAAGGGTTGCCATAGTCGGAGAAGGTAAAAGGGATTTCTCCTTCTCCTCGAAAGACTTTGATCTGACTGACACACAAACGGCCCTCAGATCACAAGCGCTCAGACCCTGTTGGGCCTCTCTGCCTGGTCTGCATGTACATCTACACTTGGTCCCGGTGAGGATTCCTCACCCTCCTCCCATTTCCCCTTCGTCTCTCCTTTATGCCTTCTCCTTCCTCCTCTGCCTCCTCCTTCTCCTCCTCTTCCTCTGCTGCTCTGTGTTTTCAAAACATCTGAGTACAGACATGTTCAGAGCTTTGGAGGACCCAGGGGCCCGAGAACCAGACAGAGGGAGAGAAATAAAGAAACTCCACAGTGCCCCCGGTACAAAAGCTATCTCACCATTAACCATCGGGGAGAAACTCTTAAATATCACCAAACGTCTGGACAGACAGAGAAGATCAGAAGAGTGTTTGGTCTGTTGTGCACATAATCATACTGTCAGCTAATGGTGCAGTCAGCCGCTCACAGCGGAGCCACTATGATGGGAGTCAATGCATTTATCCTAATGGATAGACAGCGTTGTATGAGGGAAAGCAGAGAACGAGAACACTGTACAACACAGACTGCTGGCCCCAAAATGGAAGGGTTGCTCCTTGTAGTTTTTCCAGCATAGACGTGTCAGCAGCATGAACATGAAACATGCCGTCACTGTTTCTTATCTCAATGTGTCCCTGGGTGGAAAAGTGAGGCAACAGTCTACTGATGTCTTGCAGCCTGCCTGACCATTAAAACATATTTCCATGCTGATGGATGTCAGATGGAGCCCCAAAAAAAAAAAGGCCATCGCTTACCCTTGATTTCTGAGCACATTCCCAAGTACAGCTTTCTAAACTTATTCTCCGTGCTTTGCAAATGGAACAAGTAAATAAAAGACTCTAAACAAGTTAAAGTTATTGAGGAAAGAACGGGAGTGCATCCAGGTAAGAGCACACGGTCCGTTATCTCCTGTATATATCTCACCCGTTTGATCGATATCACGTTCTCAGGGTTTGGCGGCCTGGAAGGACAGTCGGTGGTTTTTATAAGTGAAAGCTGTGAAAGATGTGAGTACGTTTATCCGAAATGGAAACAGGAAATGAGATACAGCTGTGTTGAGAATGTGGCACAGCTGTCCAGGGCCAGAGATAGTTTGGACAGGAGTGCAAGGGGGTTACAAAAAAAGAAGAAGAGGATTCACCCGTGAAAGGCTTTTAGGAGCCTGAAATTGCAGAGAAAGCAAATAAGATGACCTGCGTGTAACGGTAGTTCATGACTTCACGAGTGGCAAACTCTGATTAAACCTGACTCAAATCACAGGGGGTTAAAAGCTATTACACACTCGTCCTCACCAAAATGTAGCAGCAAATTCTTTAAGCAATCAAAGGCCTTGAAGAGCGGCTACCTCTAATAACAGCTTCCAAGTGCTTTTTATGGTCATAGGATTTATTCATCTACTGACAACGTTTATCATGAAGTCTCCTGAGAAGAAAAAGAAAATCCTCTTCTTAAATTCAAAACATGGCAAAAACTGCAATCATCCTCTCAAATCTTGGCAAGAACACAACCACGTATCTGTCTTCACTTTTCACCCCCGGGCCTTCTAGGAAAGACTGTGGGAGATTGAAAGCCATGAAGCGACCAAAACTGCCCAGACTATACCAGAGGAAACTTCTTTGTTCCTCTTCCAAAGCCGGCTCCAAACCTTTCTTTTTCCATTTGGGACCCGGCCAGGGGAAGTAGAAGTATGGCTGCTCCTCTCCATGCTCTGTCCTAATATGTTCCATGCCTTCCAGTTGCTTACATCATCAATCCGGGAGATGGGTAAGCGTGATGGGGTGAACATAAACAGAGCTGGAGTTATGAGCTTAAAGAGGCAGGGGCTGTGATTCAAACACAACTTTACCCTCTTTTCTTCTTTTAAACATAACAAACCGCTCACAGAGAAAGGTCCTAATCACTGGCGGTTCTCCTAAACGGCTTCACGTTATGTGCTTTAAGTTGAAGATTGAGTATTGAAGACAAGGAAGCTGCTTTATAATATAGAAACTCGCCCACATCCTTAACTTCAAGCAGCGGGGGTGTTATTGACAGCCGGGTGCCTGTCCTAATCATCCCCCTTTTAATGCTCGCTTAAAAGCACACACCCTCGTGTCAAAACCCGAGTATACATTAACTCTCCCCAAATCATCTACTGACTAAACATGTCACTAATTAATTATACATCAGACTTCCCCCCCGTCTCTCATATTTACATGGCATTTCAGCAGAATTTGTGTAGTAGTTGTAAAGTATTTAAAAAGTGTTTAAATATGTACGAGAGTCAAGATCTGAGTCGGCGCACGACGCACTATACAGTCGATGTTTACGCGAAATCAAAAGACTCTGCCCTGCCTGTCACAATGAGTTAGACATATGGACAGTTTGTTTTTCACTTGCCAAAATAGAAAAGGGAGTATGTCCACTTGGGCCCCATCAGGTCAAATCATAAAGATCCATCACTGGCTTTGCACTCTGCTAAAACGCTAAGGAAACATATTGTAGATTTTAAGACCCTTTTTATTCAGCCAGACTGTGTACTAAAACTAATTGGATTTCTGTCAATGGAAAAAAATATATATCCCTGGGACAGCTTTGAACTCAATAGCTCCGGCTATCCAACCGCGCATGAGGGAGTGGGACCTTGCCACATGCCAAGCACCGGGGAGGAAAATTAAATCGGCGGTCAACATAAAATATTAAAATAGTACGGTATTGAATTTTTGAAAAGACGATGTCAGGGCGGCTCATTATGGCTCGCACGGCAGTAAATTAAGCTATATTTAGTGGGTGATAATTGAAATCATAGCTGTAGTCATTACCACTGACAAGTTTCTAAATAATACCCAATAAATCCCCTCTTTTTAGCAGGGTCCCCGTGACAGCTGGCAGGAAAATATAAAGTAGAGAAACAGAATCTCTTTCACTTTCTTCCCTCTCTCCCTTCCTCTCTCCTGCCCCAACTCTTCCCCTCTCTCTCTCTTTTTCTCCTAAAGCCAATAAAATGTCAGCTTTTATTCTCCTCCTCCAATAGTGTTGGCTAGATGTCAGCAGGTCCTTCTAATGCTCTGCCACTGCAAGCTGAAGGCCTGTAAATCTCCGTGTCAGTGGCACGCCATCCGTCTTGGGATATACTATAAAAAATGTGACGCAGTCATAAAAGGAATGGCATCACTGCCCAGTATATATAATGTGAACAAAAGGAAAATAAAGATGTTCCATTGCATTCAGAATCCAAAACCACAGGATGGATCCAGATTGAAGGAGAGAGGGGAGCGTGGGATGGTCGAGAAGAATGAAGACAGCTCCTCCCAGTGATCAACAAATGATTCAGGGTGCTTTAGATGTGTTTTAACAGAAAGATACTGATTATAAGGATACATGGCTAAAGGACCTGATAGACAAGCTGCTCGGCTGTTCAGGAGTATAAGGCTTGCAATCTTCTTTTATTGCAAATTGTCTAAAAAAACTTCCACCTTTGTTCTGCTGCTTTAAATACCCACCAGAGCACTGAATACAGTCTGTAGTAATCCACCGATACAAATAGTCCCCAATAAGCACACTGCTTATGTCTGCTTTTCTATAATTTGCTTTAAACTATAGTGCTCACAAGTTAAAAATAAAGTTGGAGCCTGATTTAAAGATAAATGTGTATATTTGCAACCCACTTTAAAGTTTTACATCTTCAGTCGTCTCGGGAAAAGAAGTTGGAAAGTCTAGATGGATTAACACACTGTTGGCTTTTTATCCTGGATTTGTTTACAATCCTAAATACAGAGAAAGACATTTTTTTTGTCTCATGCGTATAACTGTGCCCAGCCCCCATCCACTATTAAGACAAATTCATACTTGCCAGGATGTTGCACACACATTTTCAAACAACAGAGGAAGTTGAAAAACAGAGAAGCAGCCTCAGCATCGTTTCACAATCACATCTTCAGACCATCACTGTTAGATTCATAAACTGCTGATTTTGTATCTGGCCATTCCAGTGAATCCGTCTATTTAAGTGACTATCTGCAAAAAGACAAGAGTCTGTCGGGTTAATCGATCTCCCTCGACAGCAGTCTCTTGAGAGAATAAACGTATAACTCACTGTTGCATACGTCTGCAATGCTTTAGGCAACATCATGTACCGATGTCCAGTGTCTCTGGAGAGTTCATACCCACAACTTCCTAAAACAAAGCCAGCAGAAGTCATATAGATATATACATATCATGTATATCCATGAGTGAATCCACAGCAACCTTAGAAAAACTGTTTCTAACGCTACCTTAACTACAAGATAAAGTAGCATCGTGTACCAGTACCAGACCCCAGCTACCAGTACCATAACAGTTCAAGTACTAACAGCAGATACTTCACAGTCAAAGTCTGCTATAGAGTTTTTACACAAAATAAATTCATACTCCCCACAAGTCAAAATACTATGGATGTTGGTCAGTGGTAGACAAAATTGGAATCTGATGGTAAAGTTTCATCCAAGTTATTTAAAGTAAAGGTTATTATTTCATAACTAACAACCTGAGGGCACATTTGAAAATATGTAATCGAATAAGAACAGCCTGATGTTCGGGACTCCAACCAAACATTCAAGTCTGGACTCATATTTTACACCATAATTTAGTCATACCTGTCATTGTTCTGGTTTGACCTCTTATGGATATAAGGCACAAAAAAAGATATTTGAATGGTCCAAACGTATGTGTTTTTAAATGGGAATAATCAAACGTAATTTTTTGCCAATTCTGTCATCGCTAGAGCACATGCACCAGATTGGATGAGATCCTTTAGTGAGGATATGAGGAGAAGTTACGCAGTTCATCTGAAAACATCATCTGCCCTTCAGGCAAATTCATATTAAACCAAATTTGGCTTGAGTGAAGATACACTGCTGGAAACAGATAATAAAAACAATGGCCCATTGAACGATTCAAGGCATAATGAAGGCCACATTGTTGTGGTTTGGCTGCAAGTTGTGCTCTCAGTCATCTACCTGAAAAAAAAGGAGAAAGATTTTCTGGCTTTGAGTGACAATGAAGATGTTTGTCTTAATTAACTTGATACAGCCAGAGGTTTTCATCAAACCTTTTGAAGCTCTATTCAAATAAATACAACTGGAACTATCCAAACTGGAAACCAACCAATATGGATTAAAAGACTTCCAATACCAATATATTGGGCAATATACTAGAATAATTTCACAATGATTCCAAGGATGTTGTTGTCAAACCCCTATAAAGACAGAAATGTAATTAAGCCTTAATATATTACGTGAGTGATCGATAACTATAAATAATTACAAAGAAAAAGAAAACACAAATTAATTTATAGAACTTGAAAAAAAAAGTCAACATAAATACACATATTTTTTAATTTTTTATTCCATGAAATTTTCTTTATTCAGCAAAGATAAACGCAGATTCCAATTTTTAGCAGCCAGTTTGGTCTAAAGTGTCCAAAATTGAACACTATCTAAATTATGAAAGTCATCACATACCACAAATGTATTCTTTACTACATTATAGGAATCAACAACTCTCTGCCTGGAATGTTTTAACAGTCCTCGAAAGTGAGAAGAGTTTCCCGCACATGAAATCAAATTCGGATATAACCTCAAATTGAGGAGATGGGCGATGAGGACGAGCCGGGAATTAAAGATAACAACCTTCGCTCTCTGTCATTCCGTCGCTTTCCCTGGAGTACTGCATCATTTAAAGAAAGCATCCCAGTGAAAATTAGCAGCTGGGTTTTTTCCTCCCCAATACCACAGGATGATACCAAATATCAATGTCCTTGATATGAATAAGTTATTTCCTGCCAGACCATGTCCCTCTCATCCCTCTGGTTTAAATCACTTAGGACTGGGAGAGCTCTGCATCCTCCTTAATTTATGAGACACAGATCAGGTTATCTGAGTATATCGGCCATAACAGGCCTGATAGATCGGATATGGAATATATTTCCTTAGCAGAGCAGAATACACCACCACTATTACCAGACCCCCCCCCCCACCCCACACACACACACACATACACTATGCTTCCAGTTAAGTGATTTGAGGACTTCATACTGCCAATGTTTCATATCCTCTCCTCCTAACTGACACTTTATCTGCATACCGGCATCTCTGCAGATTGAACACTTAGGCAAGACAATGACAGGCTCTCTTCCCGTTGTCACTTCTCATTCTAGGACCAGTCTAATGCCTCTTACTGGGCTTCTGCCAATAACACAGCCAGCCAGCCCCCCCACCTCCTCCTCGCTTTCCTCACCATCAAACAACCAGAGTCTACCTATCTCAGGAAAGAGGAGCACTTGATGTCTGTGACACTCATTTGTCAATTAGCAGGCCCCTTCCTGTGTTGACATACAGCGACTTGAAAGACAGAGCGCTGCCTGTGATGAATTAAGAGAGACAGATGAGTGAGGCATGAGCACCGGAGTAATACTATAATGTTCTTTAGATATGAATATAAAACGACACAGCTGACAGGCCATACACGGTTTTATTTCATTTCTCAGTGTACCAGGCCTCCCTACTTTGTCTTCTTTGTTCTCTTTTCATCAGACGACTTGCATCTCATTCTGACAGCCGGGCGACATTTAGAGCACTTTCGTTTTTTAAACGCGAGTTAGCATACTTGATTTGTCATTAAAATGCAAAACGCCTGCCATCCCAAACATAGCCCGGGTGAGTGCATACCACTATACACAGACACACACATACTTCACACACACACACACACACAGGTAGCTGAGGTTCATCGGCATTGCTGCAGTCCAATATGGATGCTTTCTTCACTGCAGACTGAATAGTAACTTAAGTGACAGGAATTCATTTGTTGCAGAAATATCTGATATGCAGAACTCAGTCATGTCAGTGTTTCATTGGTCTTTGTGTTATATAGTGAGTAGCACTGGATCCGACTCAGGTTTGGTTAACAATGGAAATTTTAATGAGTGAATGAGAGACTATGCAGTGAATGTAAAGTTGAAGTCAAACAACACAAACACATACATTTTTTACAAATCTCAGTTTACACAAGATCAGTTTAAACTCGAAAAAGACAATTCATACTTATAATATAATACGTATAATACTCACAATGTTAGAGCACTGACACAAACTAAAATGATAGAGTTGAAATATGCTAATTGTATCATAATAGTTTATATTTTTATGTTAATTTAAAGTTACTGAAAATAACATACACACACAGAAAATACTATCCACTAGAATGACCAACAAAATATGTCACAGCGGTTTTTATGTCAAAGTATTTCCATATCACATGCACAGTACACAGTATACACACTCACACGTTAAAAACATTGTGCAGAAAGTGCAGGCTTCTCTTTCAGCTCTGGCCTGAGGTTTCACGAATGCTGGCATCGCACAGACGTGATTTGTTTTCTCAAGATGTCAGAAGAAAGAGACTCTTCCTGTGACACGCGTCCTCCTCAAACCTCATGTGTCCACAGGTGATAGTGCTGCATGTAACAGATGCAGGCACCCCAGCCACAGCGGAGAGCCATGTCAGCACAGCACATGCCCACTCGCCGCATTGTGTACACACCTGACCTGGAACAAAGTGGGCAACACAATGCCACCCGAGCCCGTCCTGAGACACAAGTCTCGCTGTGAGCCACACGTCTCAACACATTGATGAGACAGGCTGACACCGCAGCACGCGGAGGGAGAGGTGTGGGTGTGACAGCCCGCTACCATTATTTCATCCTGCCATTACCTGCCCAGCCACTCACAGTTATGCTCACAGAGACAGATGCACAAACACGCGCGAGTATACACACAAACATAAACCAACACGAAAACAACCAAAAAAAACGCGCACAGGACTCAGTTAAAAGGTGATGCCAGTGCCTTGCTTCTCATTGTGACTCATTGTCAGGTTGCTGGATGAGTGTTGTCAATTGAGCTGACAGGAATAAGCATATTAGCTACAGCAAATTCCGGCAATGTCTCCCACTCAATGTGACTCAAGCAGCACAGAGGAGTGCTCGATGCTGAAGGCAGTCCACCGACATTCACTAACATGTGCATCTGTTTACAACTGGTTGAGCATGAGCTGACACTGAAACGGGGTCACGGTGTCAATACGTGTCTCCGATTTCTGACGTGTAATGTCAAGTGATGGGCAGCAAAGCCTCTATAAACGCTGAAGATGAAATATCCATGAAAGGATTGAGGGGATATGAGACTGGATAGAATTCTGGATGACTGATCTTAAACCGCATTACAGTTCAATAAGGGGAATAATTAAAGTATATTTTATAGTATTCATATTACTTTTAATAAAGTATTTTTGTTAGTGTATTACTGTGTCAACAAACCAACATTATCACACTTACAGTATTTGATCTGCGAATGATTCACTACTTTACTCCGGGGCTGAAAGTGTGACTTAACCTGAATGTTACCTATCATAAGCCACGGCTGATTAAACACACAATAGTGATGACATAACACTGGTGTTATCGATCGCAAAGGGGCACTTTACAAAAAAATTATTGTGTCCGCTCAATATCAACTAAAACAGGGACACACAGACACACCAGTACTAGAGTTCATTGGCAGGAAAACAACTCTTTACAGGAGAAGGTTTTCCAGCTCTCAGCTGTGAGTCGGGGGCCTCGGCCTGTCAGGTGCATTCTTACGAGGATCAACACGACTCTGTGGGATTGCTAGGCCTTAGTTAGCATGTAGCATTATCACATGTTGAGCTGCTTATTGGGCTTCACCCAGCCTTGACCTTCGGGTGTTGTCATGTGAGCGCCCTCATTAACCAATGGTAACAGATGGTGGATGGAGTGAATGTATGTATACGCTGGAAAAAGCTTACGTAACTACACTACACAGGTCAGTGATGTTGACTCTATAGTTCAAGATACAGAGCTAAGACAACCTACAGTGGGAGGTAATGTTGCCAGGACAACTCGCTCCTGGGAATCAGGTTCAATACATTATTACGGATATAGAACATCCGCAAGTTTGAAAGTCGGCAGGAGATGAATGTATGAAACATTTACAATAAAGGAAAACTACCTCAAGACATGTCTGATAATAACCCGGCATACAGGATGTCAATGTGAACCATTTAAATTTAAACGCACAGTCTACAGAGGAGAAAAGATGAAGCGCTGTGTAACAGATCGCTCGGCCCACCAGCAAACCATCAATCAATAGTCCTCGGATTTGAGCCCCAAATGGTTCGAGCACCACCTCATTACTTCTGCACCGCTTCCCTGCCCATGCCACCCTTTGAAGTTCAGTAACGATATCTGACGTGTGAGATTAGCCGAAGTGAAAATTAATAATAAATTAGTACGATCTAGGTCATAAATATTTGATTCTAAACATCAAGTCCTTAATGTGACAGGTTCAAGGGCGAGGATCATAATGCTAGCCTTGATCTCCCCGAAACCAACACACATAAGGGTTGTTCCAGTCAGTTCCCATAAAGATGTTTGCCAGACAAAACCAGGCTTCCTCTGGGGTAACACCAAGAAATTGACTGTTGGGCTGTCCAAGGGTATTGTAGCATGCATACTGCATACTGCAACATCTTGTGTCAAGAATAAAGATTTACTCAGGCGCAGATCCAGAACTTAATTTCATGGAAACCCAGATTTGGACACAGACTCAAAAGGTAACTGTTAGCTGAATATTAGTGCAGCTAACAGCAAACAAGATGTTCATATCATTGTTTACTTTATTTAACGTTTTGAGTAACTCCCCAAATCTGTTTTTCAAAAATCCGGTTTTGTATTTGAATAAGTGCTTTTGCAAATGATTGCTATGAGATCATAACTGCTGCATGCATGGGGAAAAAAATGTGCCTCAGACGGCAGCATGACTTTAATAAAAACTGATCAGACTCACACACTCTGTCTCCATTACTGATGGTAAACATGGTCAGGCGGCTTCACTTCCAGCAGTTCCTCATACACAGATGTTGGTTAAACTATCCATTGACAGATTTGTTTGGGGGGTCCTCTATTCAAACACCCGATGAAGGTCGTTCAGACCAAGGTAGAAATACAATAGATAGACAGAAACTATCTCAGTAGTAAGGGTGAAGAGTGAAAGAAAAGTTGCATCTTGAGAGCGTGAACTGCATCGCATGCAATATATGCAGCTGAATCTTTGAGGACTGATTGTCTGCGTGGATGCTAAAAACATTATGGACCATAGCGAGAGCTTGGTGTAGCTCGCAGTAGCACGTGGTAGCATGAGCTAAAAAAAATTATCAAAAATATATTTTAAGAGTTCTCACAAGTTCAACTAGTTTCATATTATATGCCTTCACATGCAATTTGACATGGTTTAATAACCAAGAGCAGCCCACTAGCTCAACAGTGCTCGTTATAATCTAAAAAAACAACCATTGTAGCAAACACACAAGCTCTTACTTAAAGGTGATCCCTTCACTAAGCTAAACTGTTGGCACACATGAACACAGTAAAGGTCAGTAGGTCATAGGCTTCTTGAGAGGAACATCTGTTTCACACTAACACAGTCACACATAGTCATATTCCCATTGCCTTGCTCACAGGCACTTCACCAGCTAGTTTCTTCATTCAAAGAGGAATTTAGCAAAATGAAACAATGAAATCAGTTCAACTGTGGCCTCCACATCTAAGGCCCAGGCAAGAACCGCAAGACGACAATCTTCAACAAATAGAATTGCCTCGGCTTTGTGGCCTGACAGTCATGAAAAGGGTTCAGAGACTAAAACACCTTACAACCATCATCTCCCTCCTTTGGCTTCCCATATCAACTACACTCGCCCCGCTGCTGAAATGGCAGCCCCCTCTGAAGCAGCTGCCACAGGGTGTTCCTTCATGTCCTGACAGAGGAATCATGTCTTCTGTTTGCCCCCCCGAATTAGCATGTCACATTCATCGATCAGGCCTTTTATCTCGCTGCAGCGTGACACCCGCCCAGCGCCGACACTCATTCAGCTCTTTGATGCCTCTGATGACACTCTGACCACCTCCAGACTGAGGGCGCGCTTTAAATTGCACCTGATGTAGAGTAGCATACTGAGAGGGATAGAGGGGGGGAAGGAGAGACAGGAGCCGTATTCACACATGAGCGATGGAAAATGTGGGGAAAAGTAGGTCCGGATGTTTTCTGTACTTTGCCTGTGATGCTTGAAGAATATGGAAGGAGACTGTGCGGGGTCGGTCACGTTCACAACAACAGGAACGTGTCTGGAACACCCGGGCAAGGGTTGATGCCCGGGAAAAGGATATAACATTAATGTGCAGCAAAAACCAGGTCTTTGTTTACAGCACATCAGATTTGCATCAGTCACGTGTTAGAAACGTCATCGACACACCCCCTCGCTTGCTGTGAGATATCCAGACATTTTCCTGCTGTATTCTCACATGGGCTCACCTGGACATAATCTGGACATTTGACTAAATTCCATAAAATATCTGCCCCACTGGAAGATTCAGGAAAATGTTCGGGATTCAGTGAATGTCTGAAAGCAGCCATATAAGAAACGGACGGCATTGTGCATCCAGTTGATTACGTTCTGTATACAACACGTACCTGAGCAGATTGAAGCTGAGATCCAGCCGTCTGGCAAAGTGGCCGTACGTGTCTCCAAGGAAGTCTGGAATTTCTTTACAGTCATGTCCGATGAAGGAAATCTTAAAAATAATAAAAGAGATAACTGTGAGATAAGTAGCAGGGAAACAATAGCAGGGATGGACGATGTGGTCAAAGATTATAGAAAAATAAAAATAAAATTATTCTAGTCGATATTGATAATTATGACAATAAATGTCACATTATTGTTTCTGGTAAGTTTAGAGATTTTGCTCCTGAGTGAAGGTTGTGACAAACAGTTTATTGTTTGAAAGTTCACACAGGGTCAACAGTAAAATTTAAAGTGTCGGACAAACATCATAGAGAATGTACAGAAAAATAAAATAAAGTAAACGAGCTCAATATTAAAAAATCTGTACAATAGCATCCTGTTTACATTAGAGAATAAAAGTAAAAATAAAAGTGACAAGTGGATACAATATAAGTACATTGTATGTTGTGTTTTGTGCTTGAACTATGCACAATCATTACATCAATATATATTTGGACTAATGTTCTTCTTCTAAAAATGAAACTTATTATTACAATGAGTATTGATATTGTTGTATTGGCCAGTCCTTGACATGAGCACAGTATGCAGGATACCCCATCTTTAAAAAGATTACTATACTAATGATGGTGTATTGATGCTGGGAACAGCCACGATATTAAAAATAGAAGAATATAGTAACTGGATGTGTGTGTTTTCCATTCATCAGTACACACACTGTGTAACGCTTGAAACAGTGTGTGTGTGCGCACAACTTCCGTTACTACACATTCTCGAAAGTTGCAGGAGGAAACAGTGAGAGTCCCGCCTGTGTCGTTATAGCAACCAAGTCACATGACCCCGGAGACAAACAAAGTTTACTTGATAAACATGCAGCGCGCGCGCAAGGTGGAGGAGCTGCGTAAATACGCGGAGGAGCCAAAGTCCCAGCGAGAGTTTCCCCACAACCAACTCACCTGAGTCCCATTCAACGCCACCATCGACTCGCTGAGCGCCATAACTTCCTACTGAGGATCCCAGCCCCCCCCTCTCTCTCTCTCTCTCTCTCTGTTTCTCTCTGTTTCTCACGTTAAGAGACGCGGTCTGAGCTGGAGCCGGGAGTCGTGCTCACGTTGAAGAGTTAACCCCGCGGTGGTGGACGTGAAACGGGGACGTTAACGTGCAGTGAACGCTCCGGTGGCTCTCCACATCCAGTGCTGCTCCACTCCAATTGGCTTTACAGTTTCCGCGTGCCGTCTCCATCAGCTGACCCGCCGCGGTGCGGAAGCACGCGGTCGCTCGCTGAGTTTGTTACACACGGAGCCGCCTGGTTTCTCCTTCCCTCCGTGAGTGGAGTCATTGTGTTGAGCGTCAGTTTGTCCCCAAGTAAACTCCTTCACTCTATAGTCTGGATTTATCTTTTCAAACAAGACACGGATGATGTGTTGGATCAGACATTCAGGACCTGTTGACACCTGCTTTTACACCAGGGAGACGAGAAAACAGTGATCTTAAAAAATATATAGCATCCTACATGGTTTACTCAATATATTCCCACTGTATAACTTGGAATAAAACTTTTAACTTCTTGGGTTTTTAGATAGATATATTCCATTCATATCCTGTTTAAATGCTCCATACACAGCATTGCATTAATAACACACTAACTCCAATGCTAATTCGCCTGTTTTGAAGCAGCAACCTGAAATGGTTTCATGTATGATGCCACTGTCCGGAGCCTACGGACACTTGGATGACACCACAGGAGACGTACTGAGGCCTTTTATGTTTTCTTTCTTTTCTTTTGTTTTGTTTATGTTTGTAGTCGCCCAGTTACTTCCATTGTGTTGGATTTAGCTACAAAGCTGTTTACCCCTGAGACTCCAAAAGTGTATTGTGGACTCTTTCACCCACGGCACAGTGCTGAGGAGAACATTTATGAATTTTTATTTTTGGTTGAGCTATGGGTCATTGGGTGATACATGTTTACCCAATGAGACTCATGTCAGAATACTCCACATGTCTTAATTCGATTATTGCCTATTTGAGTATGACCTAATTCGGGTCATGGCAATCAGAAAATGCTGTTTACATGGCAGTGTCTTATCCAGATTACTATCCTAATCTGGTTAATATTGGATATTGTTGTCCTTGTAATTACAGCCATTAAGCTCATTTCAATGTTCCCTGTTTACCAACGTTTAAACAGCTACAGTACCTTTGGCCCAGTTTGTTAGTGTTGCTCTTTACTGGGGGATTATGTGGGATCGATCTCTGAGCCCAGTGGCTATTGTCTGACGATGAATTAGCTCATGTAGAATTTTTTTATAGTGATTAACCTGAGATATACTTGTGAAACTAATCCCTCTCAATAAGATCTTCATCAGGTAAACCCCAAAACATGTTTAGAAATACATACAATATATTACACATCTCCCCATGAAGCTGCTTTACAAACCGGGCCTAGCTAGTGAGTTTCCAATAGAGGAAGAACTTTCAATCTTACAAAGTCCAGGTTCTTGGAACGACTTTCTACCCAAAGAAATAGTCCCTATGAAAACTGTTTTGACAACAGTTATGTGGGTTTTCCAATGTGACCTGGCTTCTTATTGCCTCAAACACCAAGCATGGTAAAGGTTTGCAGCGTTCTGTTTGGGATTGGTTTAGGTCCAGACCACATCACAAAACCAATAAATGCAACAGTTTTGGTTTCGATACTGCAACACGCGTGTCCGAGACTAAACAAAACGCTGAGTCATTGGCAATGCAGTAAGCTGAAGAAGTAGGAATACAAATCGTACTGTCTACAAACCCTTGTTTCTGGACTGAGACCTGTCAATGTGTCTAGAGTTTGGGATAATTCAATAATCATTTCAATCATGTAGCACACATGAGGACACAAACTGCTGCTGATAACCTGAACTTGGCACAATAATGATGGTTTCATATCACTATATTGGGCAACATGCAATCCTTGACTCTGCCGCGGTTGAACCTTGTATACACTGGTTCTGACTGTTTGATATTATTTTCCACAATGAACCAACCCTGAACCCAGCCCCATCTTGTTTGTGGCATTTTTGGCTTGTAATATACACACCAGGACAAAGGTGTAGCAGTATAACCCAAAGAAAAGAATGATGACTCTCCAAACACCTTGAAGCGGAGGGGCTTGTATAAAAATCCAAGCATATTTCCAAGACAGTTTACACTTATGTCTATAATCTCGCTCCCACCTGTGTGTCTCGGTCGTATAAGATTACAGTAATTGTAACTATAAACTGGGGTTTTCTGTGCAGTCTTGTTCTGAATAAAAGATGTCCTAATAACTCCATGTATCTGTCGGTTTGTGTGAAAAGATCCAAGTGACCCGGGTTCACATGGATTATTAGAGATAACTGGATAAAGATATAATGGGACTGGGTCTCCATTAAATTACTTAAGTGGACCTGAGGGCAATGGCATAATTGTAATTGAAAAATTATTACATCTATTTCACTCTAACTTGCTGCCACAGCAGATCCAAGGTGCCAAATGTATTTTCAAATGTAGGCTTTTAATTTGAAAAGTCTGTCACACAGAGGTGGGGACAATATTGTTTTCTGAACTTCTGAAATTAAATCAAATGTAAGTAAAGATGAAAGTATTTCCACTACTTTCCATTTATACCGTAAGACTCCGAGGTGTGACTTTTTCGGAAAATACTGTAATATGAAAGTAAACGAACCTTCACAGCTTCATATAAACCATATGCCTCGTGTTTATTTTACTGTAGGTCACGACTTTGTGTAGCATTGCGAGTCGGCTAAAAGCCCTTTGTGCTGCGGGCCATGATTTTCATAAACAGTGATATGTCTGTTCCACTGCTTGATTGTCAGTCATGTTCAAAAGTTGTTCAAACAATGCATATCAACTTTGGCTTTAACTCTATGAAGATGATTTTCCATAAGCATTCGGGATTACTGACAATACAGGATTATCGAAACTCACAGATATTTACTTCGGCCAAAGATGTTGTGTTTTGTCCCCATCCATTTGTTTATATGTTGGTTTGTTGGCTTTGTTGATTTGGTTTGTTTACCGGAGGGAGGGATGGATGGATGGATTGAGGAATGGTTGGTTTGTTGGAAGGTTGGATGGATGGATAGAGGGACTGTTGGTAGCTGGTTTAGTTAGTTGGTAGCTTGGTTTGTTTGTGGGTTGGCCTGTTGGATGGAAGGCTGGATGGATGGATGGATGGATGGATGGTTGGTCGGTTTGTTAGAAGGTTGGATGGATGGATGGAAGGTCTGTCGGTTACTGGTTTAGTTAGTTGGTTAGTTTGTTGGTTGGTTTTTCAGCAGGATCACACAAAAACAAGTAGAGTGATTTCCACAAAACGAAATAAAAAATTATAAGGACCACGAAAGAACAAAATCTATTTCGTCATTTTCCCTGAGTTCCTTTGAAATAATGTGCTTGATGAATAAAATCTGGTATATTAAGGCCACTGAAATGTGTGAGTGTGTGAAATGTGTTGCAGCTCGACTGATGGGCCTTCTTGGAGACGTTCACTCATTGTCGTTGACGTAATGTGAGGTAATGTGTATTCCTGGGGAAAACACAAAACAAATCACAGCCTTGATGTGATGATTTAATAGACGGGGGAAAACCCCAGAAATTGACAATATACTTCACAAAATATCTTAAATTCATTCATGTTTGTATCATTGTGCAAAATGTGACTGTGACGCATTAGAAGCTGCTGTGTTAATGAGTAGAAATAGAGCTGTTGTGTAACTTTGCCGGTGTGAGGAGACGATCCCTCACAGTTCGAGGCTGATGTGAAAGTTTAGGGAGCAACACGCTGCTCCTCTGGCCCTATGCGCGTGCTCTGACGTCATGTGGGACCTCCCACACGCGGAAAAGCTCGCGCTCTCCCCGCTGGAGGGAGAGGGAGAGAGAGAGAGAGTGTGTGTGCGCGCATGGCTTCAGTCTCTGCTTCTCCTCCACGGTGTTTCCCATCTGAAAGAAAGCAATGAGAGCTCGTGTTAGACTCGTGCAGAATGCGTTTTCCTTCACACAGAGGGACTCGTTGTTGAGTCTTTTTTTTCCTTCTACCTTTAGCCCCTCTGAGGTTTTTACACCGGAGCTTAGTGCGTCCAGGTAATGTCGTGTCACCGACCTTCCTGTAAAACCTGTCCTTCCTCCTCGGAGTTTGCGGGAAAGAATATTTTTCATGCATGCGTCTGAATGGGTTTGATAGTCTCCTGTGCAACCTGCATCTTATTTGATCTGTTTCTGCGAGTTGGGAAATAATATGCGTACATAAGTAGAAGAAAAGAAAAAACACATTGGCTCTGGGTTATTATCTCAAAGTAACTAATAGAGAAGGAATAGAAATAAAATAAAATTGATAACTTAATTTTAACAGCATCAAAACAGAGCTTGTGTGAGAAGAAGTGTGCAGTTTATTTTCAATTTTGAAAACATGTAAGAAACAAAAATTGAGGGTTTGCAATTTTAAACGAAAGTAGTTTAATTGTGTATCTTATATTTATAGGTTCATCAAAATTAGCCATAAGACTATGAGTGTGTCTCTTCCTCAGTCGGCCCGTGCGGCTCAAAGTGAATCCTTCACAATATTTCCTCACGAGATGTAAATAGTTGTATTTGCATGCGGGGGACTTATTCATAAACACGTCAGCGTTATGAAATATATGGTGGGATATTAAAAACTTTCTATTTAAATATCGTGAATTATGGCCAAGAAAATGTGTTCCCGTTTAAGGGGGAACGCCAAGTATTTTGGTGTCTGGTGCAGGAGCCCATTCGTCATGCGGGACAATAAAGAGGGTTTTCGCCTGACAGTGGAAATTTATGGTCGCCCTTCTTTGCCCTAATAACTCACATATTGTGTCACGGACTGACAGCCCTTGCAGAAAACAGCAAGCCTGTTATCAATCACACATCTTTGCATATTGTGAAACGCACCCCCCCCCCCCCCCCCCCCCCCCTCTCTCTCTCTCTCTCTCTACACACACACACCACCTTCTCTATTTTTTTGTGCCTGCCAGAGAAAAACACTGGAAACATTTGGAGGAATTAAATCTCCAATCATTTGTCCTGTTGATCCCCCCCCCCCTCCTTCTCCTTCCCTCATCTCTAACTCTCACGTGAAATTGAAAAGAACCACCGGAGCATTTTTGTTCATTTGAATTATCTCAGAATTATGAGTTATGTCTTCATAAGACAGAGGAGCATTGCTCGTTTTTATTTGTTCATACACGGTGTACCAGAACAGGCCTATATACATATATGGGCTCAATCTATTTTTTCATACCCTTTGTTGGGATAAGTGTGTTTTTACTCTTTGTGCATTATTAGATTTATTTGTAAATTGTTTCCTTACGCTCTGCTTATTTTGCCCATGTGGATAAAACGTCTGTTTGGTTTTATCTTATTCACCATAACCTGCTTCCCAAATTGTATTTTGCGGCAGATTATGGACTCCAAGACACTGCCTGTTTTTAGTTATACCGTCTATATTTTTTTTAATTCTAGGAAAACTTCTTCCCCCCGCTGTATTTGTTGATTTCTTATTTCCAGGGAAGGACCTTTTCTGCCCCCTTGACCGTCCACTCCAGGTTTTCTTGCTCTCCGAGTTGACCTGTCAAGCAGATTACCACAGAGGGAGATTAATGGCAGAGGCGGGTTGCAATAATAATCGTTTTGTTTGATGTGACAACTTTGATAGGCGTTGATTTACTTACAAACTGATAGGCTTTTAATTGAGCGCCTCCATCCCGATTGAGATGAAAGGGAAACCGCATTGAAAAGCTGCCCGATTGCCCCGCAGCCTCAATACTGATTAGCCATTTCCGCGGTGAATAGTTCAAGGCATTTTCCAACTTCTCTTTCTCGGGGTTGGGCCCTGACAGCACCATTCCTCTTTTTCCTTTCTCTCCCTCTCCTGCTCAAAGAAAATAAATCATTCCCCATTGTATGTAAATAAAATCGAGCTGACATCAATATAAAAATGTCCGGATTTCTGTTTTGTCCGCCGCTCTTTGTTATGCGTGTTGCCGATGACAGTGTGCCCCGGGCGGATGACAGGTTCTAACAACACAATAGCAGACGCGTTTAGCCGAAATGGACACGGCTGTGTTTGGAGAGACCCTGGATTGTTGTTTGTATGTTTTAGAATGAATGCTTGCAGATCGTTCGGACTTACTTGTTTTATAACCCATGTCAAATATGCTTTAAAATATATATATAAATATTAATAATGATAGATAGACACTTTTAATTTCCCTCTTTTAAATCATGTTATATTTCCCCTTTTTTTTAACAACTTGGGTCTGCGTATTTTATTAGATTTTCGTGGCACCAGTGTTTCTCCTCAACACCGCAATCGGCCCGATTTCATCATACAGAACTTTTGCACTTTGACGCACGAGTTGAACATGTGAGCCGGACTCTGTGCCACTTATTACGGTCCCATCACATGTGCCACCTCCGAGGGGGCTTGATGAGCACCTCCAGAAGTTTCGCACTTTGGTTCGAGGAGCAGGACAGTGGGTGTCCGGTCTGCGCGCCTCCGTCCTCCTCCCACCTCCTCCCTGTCCGGTCCGAGGACGCCGCGGCTAATGTCGATGCATCTAGTAATTAAAGCTCAACTCGTGAATCTGATTTAGTTCCTCTTGAAACTCACTGTCTCTCTCTCTCTCTCTCCCTCTCGCAGAAGGTCTCTCTCTCTCTCCCCCATTTGTTCTCTCCCCGCAGTCACACTGGCATGTAATCAGCCACAATAGCTGACATAAATCAAGCGGCGGATTGACAGCGACTGACAAATAACTGATTGATTGCGGTGGAGCAGAATTGACACTTGACGGAGGGGTGGAGATAGAAATAGAAGGGCGGTGTATATTATACTGAAAACATGTGACATTCACATCCCTCCATCACTGCATTGGTCTATTCCTGTCAACGCTTGTCTGTTAAGGGAATTCGAGCTGAAGTGGTTGGTTTTATGGTTGCCGGTGGAAAGAGGGAAAGAAGAAAAGTCCCCGTGGTCGACGTGCGATATTTACGCACATCTCCTGCTCCACGCAGTTGGATGAAAAACAAGCAGAACATTTGTTAAAATAAAGACAAGAGTTCTAACATGTTCTCACTCAATAGTTTAGAAATACATATGTAAATATAGAGGTAATGAAAAGGTTGGTTAATGACAGTAGGGACTGTGTCATTATAAATTACATAAGCGAATTTAATACCAAACTAAAATGAAAATTAAGGGGTTATTGATTTTAAAACATGTTCAAACTCTACGCTGATAATAAACGTAGTCTCAATATACTTGTATCTTACACACAACTAAATGAAATCGCTCATATGAGATCAAATCAAAGTATTACAGTGCGTAATTTGTGTAATTTAAAGATTAAAGAGGATCTAATTCTCCTATTATAACGTATTATTAATATTCAATTATTGTTATATTCATTATTTATCCGAGCCCGTAGCCCCACATCTTTTTTTTTAAAAAAAAGAGCGTAAGCGTTCACGGCAACCAAAGTGCTAAAGCCTGTCTCCTCCCCCGAGCTGTCAAAATAGAGGCGCTTACAAAGAGGAGAACGTCACATCCCCTTGACCCTCCAATCACCTCAGGGTCCCATTTGATTGGAAGGCGGCAAAGGCTTTAATCTCGGACTAATTCAGCTGCTTTTGAAGGTAGATCGTGGAGCAGTTCGTACTTCGGGACTACAGAGCGAGGAGCTGCACACAGACGCAAGGAGCAGCGCCCATGGTGCCAGACGCAGCCAAGGATCTGCGATCACATCGCACGGGCTCCCTTCCAGCCGCCGCCGCGCCTCACTCCCTCACCTCCAGGATTATTACCGATTATTGAGCCATTTGACGATCTTTTCCCCCTTTTTTTGCTCACACCCCGAGAGAGAGAGAGAGAGAGAAAGAAAGAGAGAGAGAGCAGAGAGAGAGAGACAGGGGCTTGGTGTTTTTCTGATTTCCTTAATGAATCTGACCAAAGCATCGCCGTTTCATTTCCTGACAATTGGGACATGATCACGTCGCCCTCGTTGTCTGCCCTGAAAAATAGTGATATTCGTGTAGCCTGGGAAAGCAGCAGCAGCCTCAGCCACAGCCTCAGCAGCCACAGCAGCAGCAGCAGCTCTCGGAATAGCAGCTCAGCGAGCATCAACAAGCCGTTTCTCCACTCCGCACCTCCGTGCGACCCACTCCGGCAAGCGAAGCGGCTTCCCATCAAGGTTTTGAAAATGCTTAGTGCCCGGTCAGGACACATTTTGCACCCGGAGTATCTGCAGCCTTTGCCTTCTACCCCGATCAGTCCCATTGAGGTAAGGAAAACATTTCCAATACTTAAAGTCAGCGCAGAATGATGCGTATTTTCTTCATAGGTGATTGGCGAGCACATATTGTTTTTCCCGTAACTCTCCGGCTGTGATCCCAGTGTTTAAAACAGTGATATGCAGCATGACGCCCCGCAGTTTTTTGTTATTCTCCCAGTCACTGTAGTTTTCTTCGCGGAGCAGCCGTGCGTAATTACGCTTCATACATTTCCGCTTGTAAATGTCAGGAAACAGCCATCTGCTTTCTTTCGGGCTGTTTATTTCATTATCATAACAGGAAGCGTGTATTGTGCGTGTGAATAACATTCATCAACATTTGTTTAATCTTTTTTTTTGCAGCTAGATGCCAAGAAAAGTCCGCTGGCTCTTCTGGCGCAGACCTGCTCGCAGATCGGCAAACCGGACCCACCATCCAAATTATCCTCATCCAATGGATCTAGTGAAAAGGAATCTAAATCTGGCCCTTTGAAACTGAGTGACATCGGTGTGGATGACAAATCTAGCTTCAAACCTTATTCCAAACCTTCCGATAAGAAGGACTCGTCTTCAGGCGGCTCAGGCGGAGAGAAGACTGGTTTCCGAGTGCCGAGCGCCACCTGTCAGCCGTTTACGCCGCGGACAGGCAGCCCCAACTCCAGCACTTCAGCCTCTCCTATGCCATCGGAGGGCAAATGTGGGGACAGGGATGACAAGAAAGAGTCTGATTGTAATAAAAATGGCAGCATGGACGGCTCTGGCACCACAAGCCACAGCAGGATAAGCGTGAGCTGTGGTGGAATTAACGTGGAGGTGAACCAACACCAGGAGACGACGCCTGGCACTAAAACCTCCTCCTCGGAGTCTCCCTCTGTAACTTCTGTATCCTCCGCATCCGTTCTCGGGTCAGGACTTGTGGCGCCGGTTTCTCCTTACAAACCGGGGCAGACAGTTTTCCCCTTGCCTCCTGCTGGTATGTCCTACCCAGGTAGCTTGGCTGGGGCCTACGCTGGGTACCCTCAACACTTCCTGCCCCACGGAGGGAGCTTGGTAAACGCACAGCTGGCGAGTTCCCTGGGCTGCAGTAAGGCTGGATCCAGTCCCATGGCTGGTGCTTCTCCACCGTCCATCATGTCAGCCAGCCTGTGCAGAGACCCTTACTGCCTCAGTTACCATTGTGCCAGTCACTTAGCGGGCGCAGCCAGCGCGAACTGTTCGCACGAAGCTGCAGCTGCAGCGGCCGCTAACGCCCTGAAGTCCAGCTACCCCATAATGTACCCGACACACCACATGCACGGCGTCCACACCTCGGCGCCGTCATTTAGCGGACACCCCTTGTACCCATATGGTTTCATGCTCCCCAACGACCCTCTCCCACACGTTTGTAATTGGGTGTCGGCGAATGGACCGTGCGACAAGCGCTTCTCCTCGTCAGAGGAGCTCCTGAATCACCTGAGGACACACACTGCTTTTACCGGGGCGGAGAAGTTGATATCTGGTTATCCCGGGTCTTCGTCACTGGCCAGCGCCGCTGCAGCGGCCATGGCCTGCCATATGCACATGCCACAGTCAGGACCTCCAGGGGGTCCCGGGACTTTGGCTCTCAGGAGCCCGCACCACGCGTTAGGACTCAGTAGCCGCTACCATCCGTACTCCAAAAGCCCGCTGCCATCCCACGGTGGCCCGGTCCCCGTCCCCGCAGCCACCGGCCCTTACTACTCCCCTTACGCACTGTACGGCCAGAGACTCACCACAGCATCAGCGCTTGGATACCAGTGAGGAGAACAAGAGACTTTGAAAAGTTTATAGTACTAAGAATGCAAATATAAAGACTTTTATATTAACTGCGCTAAAAACGTTATGGACGGGATCCGTGGACTTCAACTGTATTTATTTATATGTCGGCTAAAGAGCGGGCTATAATAGCTGCAAATGGGGAAAAAAAATATTTGAGCAACTCAAAAAGTGCATTATGTTGAAACTGAGCTCTATAGGTAAAGTGAAACACACACACACGCATACAAACACACAAACACACATGTTAGAGTACTAATTAAAAGTAGGGGTCTTCATTTCGATGTTAATTTGAAATTGCTATGATTGTATTTGTTCTTATTTAATGTCTCAATGAGAAGAAAAATAATTTACATGCATGTTTGTTTCTTAAATTTGAAGAAAATAAGAAGTTGTCCACATTTTAAATTGCCGTTATTTTTCAGGTGTACACCTTGGAAAGAGAATTGGTATTTTTTTGTATGTATTCTGGAAAAAAATAAGAAACAATTCTGTTCAATATATAACTGTGTGCCTCCTTTTCTCACGTGTTGAAATCAATTACTTGCCACTGGTATTTAACAAGAAATCGGTCTGTAAATTTAATGGGGTTAGAAAAATATCATTTGATAATTTTTTACGAAACAGGCCTAGACTGTCACACTTTTATTTACAGGCAAATTATGACTATTTATCCACTTAGTGTATTGCCTCTATAATTCTTGATATTATAAACTATTTGTGCCAAATGATTGAGTGGCTTTAAAAGTTGACTTTAATCAGAGCAAACTATAAAGTTTAAGACGCAGCTTAATAAGGGAGGTGACTGTGTGGGAGTAAGTGTGTGTGTGTGTGTGTATGTGTGTGCACAGAGTTTATAAAGTGTGTGTGAGAGAATTGACTTTGCTGGTGGGTGAGTTTTGTCACCAGGTTGTTTTGGGATGGATCAGTTTCTGACAGGCGTTGTAAAGTAACTTCTGCGTAAAAAGTACATCCGTGAAATATGTCTGAAAAGTGATGTTCGACAAGCACAGCTGTTTCTTTTCTCTCTTCGTTTTTTGGGCACAGTGAACCTATGCATTTTATATTTAACAGATGAAATAAATTATTCAAAATAAAAATAGATAGTGGAAGACAAATCTATTCTACAACCTTCAGAGAAAAGCGGACGTTGACCTGGATAATTTGATGAATTTCTTTTTTCGCTTGCGTTTTTTTATTCATGACAAAGACTGATGCTCCACCAGGGTGAAATCTCGACATGGAGGCCAACTTGGTTTGTGGTTTATATATTATAATATATAAATATTTTTAGGATTTGGATCATCGTCTCCTGGATGTCAGTTTTTAATTCTTGCATTCTTGCATAATCTCCTCACGCCTGTAAATCTAATTTACAGATCACTGATTATAAAAACATCGGAGGTTTCATTTTATAAAAACTCACAACTCGTGGTTTGAATTTGCAAACATCAGGCGCGTATTGATATTCTATAGCTATATATATTTAAAAGGACAAATCAAATGAATAATTGACGTTTTTATATTATGCATGTTTTTTAAAAGTTTTTTTTGCCTTTTCCACTAATAACGGAACACTTTGGTTACAGCTGATTTTGTTTTAAAGTTCAACATTTGGAAAATTTCCCAAATCAGCATCGGTGCATGCGCATTTACGCACAGCCAGAGTTATTCATCCACAATGTGAGTCAACATCACAATTAAAATAACTTCTGCATCCATCCTTCGACTCTAAACAGCTTTAACAGTGTTTCTTAGTTCTTTCGGGGGCAAACAGTTGATCCAGCTGTTATTATTTATTTAGAGATACCTCCTCGGCGGTGCTGGCTCTTGTCTATGGCGCAGCGGTTTGTCAGACGAAACAAACTCCTCTCAAAGTGTGTATAAGGCCCACACGCGCCCTAAACTGATGTAATGATGGTGAAAGGGAGCAATTTCCATTTTTACCCACATCATGGTGGCTGTGCTCGGAGGTCCCCGGTGGAAGGCAATTTATCATGTGCCCCTCCCCCTGGCCCTGTCACTGCAGGAACAGGCAGGCACATGTGTGCATGAATTACTGAGCCTCCCACCTACCCCAGCGCCCCCCCCCCCCCCCTCTCTCACCGAGGAGACTTGACATAGAGGAGAAGGAACATGGGGGATTAGAGTATGCAGGAGTACTAAAGTGTGTATTCACTTTGTCCATCAAGGCTTTATAGTGCTGGAGTGCCGCGGTGCACATAAAACCATAATGCTGGATTTAGTGATTTAATAATGCAGATATTATTTAAAGAAAAAACAGTGGGATTAAGCAGGCTTTACTTGATTTGATTTTATATCTTGAGCTTCTTAATTAAGCACATAAGTGAGAGTCTGGTGAGGGTCTGAAGGAGGCTCACAGGCCAGGGAGCTGAAGTTAGACTGAGGTGTAGCTAGTCTGGCTAAGTAAATATAAACAGTGTTTCAGCTCGAGGACTTTCACATGGTTTTCTGAGCCTTTCCTCATTAACACTATTTGAACTAGAAATTGTGAACATTGCACAGTGGAGCCAAAACCTCACTGTGTAACTTTGAGACATTAAAGTGGTGCAGTCTTACTCAACAAGACAAAACGTTACATGAATAAGATTATAAATATTAACTTTTCTCTCCTTAGTTTTTGCTAATTCCTCCGCCTCACAGTTTTGCCACATATATGTGTTCACATAAAATGTGTAAACCAGCTAATCAACATTCAAACATCACAATTAATTTATAAACACATTTCCTTCAAAAGTCCACTGTACTTCTTCTGATTTCCGGTCAAGACGTTTCAGGTTGTTGGGACATACTCGCACCAGAGAGGGAGAGAGAGACACTACAGGACATCTGGCAAATGGGTGGGGGGGGCGGCCCGGGACGTGACTCACACACCTAACCCCGTATTCAACCCGACTGAATTACCAGCACTAAAGCCGTCATTAGTGGGTGTGTGGCACAATATAAAGACGCGTCGCCGTCTGCAGTGGCAAGTCTATAGTTTTGAGAACAGCTGTGTCAATAAGGGGGAAGTTTCTATAATGTTCAGCGCCGTGTCAGACATAAGTAAAAGAGTGATTATTATCTTTTATGTATGTGAGGCTGCATCGTCAGGCTGCGATAACAAAATACAAGCTCTCCGTGATGGGAAAAACACGGCCATCAAAAAGGGAATTTGTTTTACTTTACGGGCACTTGATATTTCTTACTGGTAATTGTGTTTTATATGTATAGATTGCTGCTTTTCAGATACATTTTGATTACTTCTCAGATACCACATGGGAATGACCTCTGTGTGTCACCGTCTCAACCTTTGTGCGTATTGGCGACCGTGTACACGACACACACACACCTATATCTCAAACGGGCCTCCGCACTCCAGTTGCAGTAAAAGGTGTCAGCCTCACCGAAACGGCCGCCTGTCATTATCTCAGCGTGTGACTTACGGCGACACGGGCTGTCGAGGTGCCCACAGATTTGCGATTGTCGTAATGAAGCCATAAAGCGAGAAGAAATGAAACAAAGCCGGGAAGTCAGTGGTCGTAAACAGACCCTCTGCTCCAGGCAAATCTGCACCGGATCTGCATATCATCCAGGAGATTAAAGTGGGAAGGATAGAAAAAAATCAACATTGTCATTGTTCGCGTGTCACATCCATCAACCCTTTTCCCGGCAAACTGATCCTACAATCCCTCGCCTGAGAGCCGCACTGAAGGTAATTTGGTTCTCGAAAAAAAATCTGTGCCAAGGCCGAGAGGAATCCCTCCCAGCTCCTCTACATGTGGTTACCCTCCTCATTGATTTACAAATGTAAAGTGCTCGTCCAGGTGATGTGAGAGAAGTGGCAGTGTCGATCTCTCCGTGCCACTCACGTCTCTAGCCAGCGAGGCACTTTCTTGTGCTTAGACAGCCTAATTGAGGTCATTTCTGTCTGCTTTGGGATCTGCAGTGCGCTGGGGTGTTTTAGTGTTCAGATAATTTGCCCATTTTCTCATCCCGACCAAGAATATTTTATGGAAATGCACCCTTATTCCGGGCACCTTAATGGAGTGTGTTGGAGTAGTGCGCGAGCTGATGAGGTTGTTGTCTGTCACTGATAAATGGAAAAAGCAGAGGAAATGTCAGGAATGGGCGCAGCTCCAAAGGGCTCCTCGCCTCGGTTTGAGGCACTGTGCCTGAGCACTGTGTCTTCAGGACGCCACACAATCACAAGGCTACTCTAATTGTTTGGAGCTGTGTGAACACAGTGTACGAGACGCAGCGTGTGTCTTTTATGTGAGGCCACACAGAGGTCTATCAAACACGGAGTCATCCAGCTTAATTTGAGATAAGGCGAGTTCTTTTTTTTTTGACAGGTCGAGGTTTTACTCTGCCACGTAATTGCTGTCTTCTGCTGTTCGCTCGCTTTTATGAGTAAACCCTTGATGGCGTGTCGCGGGCCCTTCATGACAGTACGAGCACATGATGTCATCTCCATGGGTGTGGGCCACCAATTAGAATGACTCACATGTTTACGAACCCAGGCATAAACCCTGGTCTCGATGCACATATAATAATTAGTCAACACTCTTGTGTTTGATGTTTCTTCCAGGGAATGTCCACAGCTTGCACTCCTGGGGAAAAAACAACGTAAGTTAATACTTCATGTAAAACTAAAGTAAAGTGTCGTTGATGTAATATGTCGGTCAGTAATTACCAGATATTGTGATGTAATGATGGTTCCAACATTACACAACTTCTTCTGCTTAAAAGTGTAGATTTCTAGCAAAGCGATTTGCTCTGATCAAAACCAAAGGCTCCAAATCTTTTCACACTTTATTTTATTGTCTTTATTTTTCATTGACCGTCAACACACAAGAGGTAACACGCTTTTTTCCGATCTGACAGTATGATATGCTGTATTAAGGTCATGTAGTAACAAATGAATAAATAACATTATGCACAGAGCTGAATACAACTGGTTTTTGAAATAAATAAACATGGCCAAACGGTGGACTGGGTAATAAAAGTCAGTCCCAGTTACTGTATGGGACAATTATTTAACTGTAAATCATTTGTAATAAATACATGAACAAACACGGAGACGGTTTAAAGTAAGACGCGGAACAAGATTTGAATGTTTTATGTGGCATAAAGAAATGAAAACTACCTACGGCATATCTTGAATTCCAAGTGGCACACTGCTGTAGTTAGCTTGAGGACAAAACAAACAACTTAGCGACAGAGCTCCACATGAAAGCAGATCAAAGTTACCCTGCAGTTTTCATTGTAATAAAATGAAGATTTGTACATGTTGTGTATCACTCAGTACTTTGAACATTATAATACCTCCACAAACCCTAAAAGACATCACACTGAGGAATATTGTTAACACATTAGACAGCAGCTAACAGTTTATATGCGATTACATGACTTTTCTGTCAGAAACACATAGATGCTGTTTTAGTATCAGGTCGGTGAGGCCGCACCGTGTGCTGGATCTGAGGAGTCGTGTGACTGTTTGGCTTTTTGACCCCAGTCTTCAGTGGAAAAACCTGCTGGTGCTGTCGTTGCTTGATCCACCTACGCGTCAAACTAATGGCTGGATGCAGAGAGATCAGGCACATTCTCAGAGGGGCTTTCAAAGAAAATCACAAACTGAAGTGGGCGGGAAGATGAAGCCAATTTGAAGGAAAGTGGATTCAACCAAAAGTTACCCGACAAAACCTTCATCACATTTCTGGCAGTGGTGCCCGTAGGGTTCGGTGGATGAGGGCTAACTCCTTCTGATTTCCCTCATTGAACTGCAAATCAAAAACTTCTGCTTTCTGATACAATCTTTCAGTTATGGCTTTGCCTTTTTTGGGCAAAATTCTGCTAAATTTAGCAAACTTGCTAGCTTGCAAGCAATCCTATCTCAAGCTGTTTTCAGACATGAACAAGTTTTGCCCTCACATGCAAAGAACGCAGCAGCAGACGCCCTCACGATTTCAGGATGGCTTCCAGAACATTCAGGTAAGGGTTGGAACCAATGCAATACACAAAACAATACACACAATACACAGATAGAAGATTGTTGTTGTTTTAGCAATTACAAAATGCTTCCTGTGTACTCTGGTACACACGCAAGCCCAGTGTACATGAGTGGTCACGTGTTTTCAGGCATGTTAGTGGACGGGGATTAAAACCGACCTGTTGTATAGTCAGTTGCAAATCTGTAACGCACTATACGGAGGCATCAGCGTTCTCTGTGTAATGGTGGCGCTCCATAGGACTATTATCTAATTTAAGGAACTGCTGAAGACCCAGAAGTTTCTGTAAACAGAAGAAAAAAAAAAGGAAGCACGCACTCCACTGTGATATTCTCCAGAGTTTCCTGGGTGGAGCCAAGTGTGAAAAACAGTAATATATAACACTTATGTGATTTATGAGAGCTATATTTATCACATTGATATAAACTATTCAACTATTACCAGCCTCCACATTACTCCGGCAATTCATTCACGTCAGCGGACCAAACAATTCCCTCCCCTCTGCACCGGCAACCCCGAACCAAACTACTTCTCCCTCCCTCTGGCCATATGACTTTCAATAGAGACTTCTCCAAGGAAATAATGGGAGAGGGGGACATTTCTCAGCTCATCCACATGCAGTAAGTGATGATGCTGCGATGTATCACACATTGATCTGAGGCATTTGGGGGAGCCGGGCGTATTAAGAAGGGAGTGGAGGAGACTAATGGGCCTGACTGGGAGACAAATTGGGCCAGACATACAGCAACACGTCCCCGGGAAATATGGTGGCTCACATCACTTTTATTGCTTTAATACATTTTAGTGTTAACTGTGAAATTGAACCTCAAATTACCCACAATCCATTTGTTTTTTCCCTCTCTTGTTGTCCTCCGCCCCGTAGAAGGTATAGTGAGAACATTATATGTGGCCCTATGCTGAACAAGAAAGTTTCTCTCTGTTCCTTTTAAAATATTTATTTATAATCATATATCATTTCAAATATTAAGAGATATGGTTGTGTAAAAAGTAAAGTTTAGGAAACTCAAGGACAGCTCTTTTTTATTATGATTATTGGGGCATTATGCCACAGCAAAGGAAATTTAATTTAGCAGATTAATGAATATTACTTATTTTTGGGGGTAATTTGATTTTCGATGAACTAAATAAGAAAACATGAATCACCCTTTGGTGTCCGATTAAGTTCTAGTGAGTGATCTCATGTATTTTGAGCAAACTGATGTTATTATGATGTGATATGCAACCACATACAGAGCTATGTTTTATATTTTTTTGACTTGTTTACTTACATGATCCAAAATGGTTCCAATAAGGTTCAAACTATTAGAAATTCCCAGTTTTATTTGAGGTAACAGGACGTGTAATTGGACTTTAAATTGCATCATATAAGTTTGCACAGGGCTTTGTCCGTCTCTGCTATAACTTCCGGGGCAAACAACGTATGAAGACGGAAAAACACACAATTAGCTAGTTGGCTATTTTTTCGTATTGGTAAAGAAACTGCGAATCGCGATTATTCATTGACGTTTGCTGTGTGTTCTGTCTGCACCGGGGAACAAAGCAAAATAAACAACTCCCATAATCCTACACTGCTTCACGACATCATCAAACTAGGTATATATTGCTAATATTTTGATTTAGAGACTCCTAGTGGCTGAATGTGCTCCTCCACAACCTTTACAGTCTTTTTTGAGATTGCACTGTACATGTCTCGCAGCTGTGGGCACCAGCCTGAGCTCCGTGCTGGGGGTCCTCATGTCGGTCACAAGACTGTTTGGGGGAAATATCTCACACCCTCACATCTGTCCAACTATGGCACGTCCTGTGAAAGATAAAGAAGACCTGTGCTGCCTGTCTTCATTTCCTGTCAAAGAGATATTGAATGAGCAAGATAGACAGCTGCAGACCACATGGTGCAGAGTCTGGCTATAATATGTTGTCTGTGTTGTGTGACGCACATTCACACTCTGTGTCGTGCCAAGATGACTCCTCTTCATTATTTTGAATGCAGAAAGGCTCTCAAATATAACAATGCACACATATTGTACTGTATAATGTGCGGTATTCAAATAACAGATTTCCCCCCGAGTTTGAATTAAGTGCGACTGTTTCATGTGACAGGAGAGTCTCCTGACTGTGAGACTTGAGGTTACAGAGCTTTTTGAAAGCCAAAGTGTTGTGACAGTCAAATGCTGAACTGCCCCCCCTACAGTCAGACAGTGTACGAGCGAGCTGGAAGTCACGCAGGAGGCTTCACAGGGTCTCTGATGTGAAAGTCTGCAATGGTTAATTTTCTTTGAGATGAAAGCAGGCAAACGCAAGCTATCAACCTTTGGGGCTTTAACTATTATGAGAGGATGAAGCACACATTATGTACACACACATACACACACACACACACACAGGCGCACACCCAAGGAGTCAATCAAAAAATAAACAGATGAAATCTACTGAAAAATGTGAAGATAGAAAAACTGTCAGGAGGAGGATTCTCACCCCAAAGAAAGCGGGGAAAGACAAGTGAAGGGATCCTTTGAAACCTTAGGTAAATAAGCGGAATCAGGCGTTGAACATCCAGGTAATAACTGATGTTATGACTTGGCATTTGCTCTGACATGCATTTGAGACAGGAACATTAAAAGATATCCACCATTTGACAGGTATCACAGTTCCCCCAGGCTAGAAGGATTCTCATTTTGATGAGTGTGTCAGTCACAGTGAAGCCTGTCGACGAGCCAGATCTCAAGCACTGATGTTCAGGAATAACTCTTGCCTCAAAAATTACAGATGGAATATTTGAATAGCTGTGTGAAGACTGATTGTGGCGAGAGTACAAAATGTTTAGTTTTGGGGTAGTTGAGGCTTTAGCGTTTCTGAAAACACAAATTTCAGCGAGGCTTGCCACACAAAACCATAAATGCCACAAACAAAAAAAAAGCTTTTTGTTCATCACAGGTTTCAGGCCGAACATAGTTTTCCATCAACAACGCACAGGAGAGTTTTACTGCTCGCCTTGTCCTTCGAAGTACTAACGTAGAATCGAACCACAGCGCAATCCACTGCTACGCATAAACCTAATAGTCAGCGGAGTGCAATAGTGAAAATCCCCCCCCCCCCACGGTTCATTCATAATCAACATCAGTGAATTAGTTGTGACTGAAGCTGACAGGGCAGTGGAGGGATGGCGGACGACACAGGGTTTTAAATGCCATGCTCAGCGCCACGTGTGAATAGTCGCTCTGTATGCATTTTTATTTCACTCCAGCATGTGGCATGTTCGCTATATGACACTCACGCTGATTTACCACCCTCTCCCGGCTAAATAATTTACAGGATACGTCTCTCTCTGTGCTTTTAATGGCTGTTGTATAGACCTGCTCGCCTTTAAAATGTTCCACAGGCAAGCCGCCATATGCCTGGATGGATGGGCGGCCTCTCAGCGCTGATTAATAAGCAGCGCCGCACTTGACGGCAAACACGGCGCCATGAAACACCGCGTCACCAGGAGCAGCCGAGGTGCAGCTGTGGGTGTGATGTGAATAGGCCTCAGTCCAGGACTCTGCAGGTAATACAGGAGATACTGATGTAGGGCGTGTTAAAAAAATAGATTCATTTTACCTTTTTTGGCCGGTGATGTGATTTGGCCCCTAGTGTTTACATGGGAGCCCTGTTATGAAATATGAATGTTATCAAAATCATGTCTGTTTTGTATGTTTTTTGGGCAAATGTGTGTTTGTTGGTCGAAACGTTCAAAGGAGATTGGACACCGTCAGTGACCAATCTCCACTTGCAAACAAAGCCAAAGAGTATATATTCATTGCAATGTCATTTAAACTGCAATACGTGGATGAACTTATATTTATTATTTTCGGTTAGTGTTAGTGTGTCTGGCAGTTGAGAGGATTTTGTGCATATTCTTGCAGTGAAACTATGAATCATCCCAGAGTGTTTACTGTACAGCACCTGTTGATTATGGGATGTGATAAGAATTGAGCCGCCCTTTTTCTTTTTTAGGAATGTTCACTGACAACTGCCAAAAGCAGCAACTGAATTCACCTTTAGACCCTTGGGCTGTTTTTAAGCAGAGATCTGGCGAAGTTTAGATTTTGCTACATGGGAAATAATTCGAAATGATCTCGTGTAGAGGGAGCGATCCAAGCCGGCTGCAGACAGTTATGTAATCCTGTGGCAAATCGGGGGCAAAGACTTTACCATACGGTTGTCAGGGGAAAAAGAAAATTTCACCGGCTGCAGAGTCCGTAGCCAAATGTGTGTCTATCTGGGGCTCAGTGACATGAACATGTTTGAGAGCCGCTGCCTCAGACAGTCCAAAACTGCGGGGAGGCAGCCAGCATTTTCCAGTTCAGAGCTCAACACGGCCCAGCGTGGTTTCGACAGGTTGAGTGCCTGCATGCTTTCACTCTGAAGCGATAGAACAATATCCCCTTGTTCCTGGCGAAAAGAAAGAGAATCAATGTGACAGCTGTGAACAAGTAGATGATGGGGCAGTCGACCATGTGAGATGCAAAATGCCTTTTTTTTTTTTCTCCTTCTCTTTCCCCTTCCCCTTAAATCCTGCGAACTTCAAAGCTGTAATCGCTAATTTGATCCATGGTCCTCGTGTTACACTGTCTCAGGGTAAAGTGCTCCGCTGTCTGTCGGCGTGTAGGCTGGAGCTCGGGATGATCCAGACCGAGTGCAGGGACCACATCGGGCCCTCATGTTAACTTCATTGCAGGCCTCCTCTCATATATGAACCAGGAAACTGCTTTCAATTAATAACAGTTATCACTGCAACACTCAATCATCCATTTAATCCTGTATGGATCACTTCTGCACACGCACAGCTACTTATGGGGCCACAGCCTTTTTATTTCTATCCATAACGTTCATGTCAACAAACAGTAATTCTGCACATGATGTTTTATGGTCAACTCAGTGGAGTGCCTGTACGTCTGCCAAGGCCCGACAGTCCCCTCTTGAAACCACATTTAAATGCAATGGTTTTATTTGGATCTGCACCAAATTGCACATGCATATAGATAAAAGACTCCCGAACATGTCTGATGGTTTTCATCAAGATCCAGGAATTGTTTTTTGAAAAAAACTGGAACATTACGGAAAAAATACTTATTTCACAATGTTGAAGATAGTGAAATCCCAGCGGATCTGCACCAGTTGTATAGGCTCTCCCCTGACCTGTTACGCATCTTTACACCGAGTTTCCTGGTAATCCGTGCCCCGGTTTTTGCTTAATCTTGCTCACAAACAAACAGACTGGGGTGAGAACATAACCTCCCTGGCCATACCGGCAGAAGAGCTGCAGCGATTCTCTCCATTTGATTTCTTTCTGTATCAGTTCATTCTTGTACATGATATGTATGTTCACACTCTCCTCACAAACACACACACACACACACGACTCTGCACGTCAGGTTTTAATAAGCGCTTACAGGGGCAGATCTTTGTCTTGTCTCCTGATTTCTTTCTTTCCATTTCCTCTACAGACGTCTCTTTGACTCCATTTGGCTGAAACACAAATTAGAATCCCGCAGCCATCAAGCGCTGCCGCCTCTCTGCACGTCGCGAAGCCGGCGACACACAGTTGTCCCTGTATTTTTTTCTGTGTGCTATTTAATGGTTCATCCATCTCGTCTGTTCGGCTAAATGTGCCTGTTGAAAGCTATCCGAGCCGAGCCTCTGCCTCAGATTTAATTTCCATGCACACTGTACACTGAGAGCTTTTAGCTCCGCCGGTAGCCGAGTCTCTTCGGAGTGAAGCCTGGCGCTCGGCCACGGAAAGTCCATCGTTTGAGTATTACATGGTTAGTGGTGCTTCCTACGGCTATATTTATGTACTCTAACTGTATCCCCTTTCATTGAAACCCTAACCAGTGGGTGATTTGTCTCCATAAGAGAGTGCCATTTACAAGCAGCCATGCTGGGGCGGGACCCCAACCGGAGGACTTGTTAATAGCACACATCCACTTCTCACCAGATGCTGTCCAGAACAAACCAACATGTACTGAGAGAGACGTCCAATTCAATTTACCGTGAACGCTCGACCCCGGTGTTAAACTTTAAGAGGAGTTTTAAGGTTACTTGCATGTTTTTTTCATGTCGTATCCCCAGTCAACTGAGATGTGCTGTATAATATTGGTGAATTACCAGGTTATTACACTTTAGTAACTGAGTAATAAGTAAGTGAATAAGAAGATGAAAAATAGGATCACCTAGGTATTTTTTTAGACTTTAATAATAAATAAAGCAATGATGCCATTATTCTGGATTATGATTCGATTTTTTATCGGCCCTCGGTAGCTTCACATAAACAACAGTTTGACGAATACAAAAATATTACAAAATAAACACACCCGACCTAAATAAATCAAGAACCAATGCACGGTAGCTTTTGGATATATTCTTCATGGTATATCGGTCTGCTGACAAACAGACGAGCTTGTCTTCTGAATTTTACTCGGCTTTGCCAAAAATATCAAATTTTAAGTCCAGGAAATCTCACTTTGTGCTCCAGCCAAACGACCCAGGGTCTTAAAGACACCGGCCCAAGAGAGTGAACCTCACTGTTAACCTGTCCAGACTATTTTCCTTTCAGCTGTAAGGTGAGTAAAGTCGTACATGATCTTTTCACTCTGGAATTTTCAACTGCTGGATATACAGTTTTACATACAGTATTACGCATGTGTACTTTTACTGCCTTATTTATGTTTCACGAGTCAATATACTAACCTTTAACAGTGCCGATATTTATATGTGAATAATTTAAATGTAATGGCGTTCTTTCTTGTTAAATTTGATATTCTAAATTTAGATTTTAATCTTTTTTCTTGATGACTCTGGCCCTGTTTGGAGTCACAACCCCTCGGCTGGAGGCACTGGAAGTAATGAGTGCTGACCTGAATCAAGAGCAAAATAAACTGCTCGACAGTCGTGTATACGCTCGGTGATAAATGCAGCTCTGTGATCACGGTGTTGTAGCTTGGCTGTAAACAGAGGAAGCAGGAGTTTACATCCAACGGCCATTTTCCTCACACCTATTGTTTGAGATATTTCACTGTAACTGTCATGCATTGACCGGATTACTGACATTTTAATCTTCATCCAATGCTTCTCCTGTGAATTTATGATCCTCTGTGTATACCGCCACCTGCAGTAGATGAGTTCCTGACCCATTAAGGGAGAATACTCCATTTTCTCAAATATGTGGGACACGCTATAAATCCCGAGCTTTTTAGATGCACCAAGGTCGCGGGGGGCAATCTCAGATAGACACTATACATACATACTTCACCGCTTGGATCAATTTCACAAAGTCTTCCTCTCTCGGCGTAATTGCCCTCCATTTCACAGTAAAAGAAAAAAAAAAAGAAAGATTTATTGAAAATCAGATCTCAGGTTATGGGCCCTGATGACAGGGAAAGAAAAATGCAGGATTTACCGTCTGCTTTTACAGCTGGATTTCAGGAATAATTGTTGCGGGACACGACGGTGAGTTAGCAGTTATAAACCTGTCCCCCATATAAATTACCTAATCAGGGGATCCCAGTGGTTATATAAATTGAGCCACTCATTCGTCTTCAATGGCCTGTGTGTGCATATAAAACCACAACGACCATCATATACTTCACAGGAAAAAAGGGGGCAGCCATCGCTGTTTACAGAGTTAGGGGGGAAATGGATGACTTTTTTGCACGCTCAATCAACTGTGAAATGTCCATTTAATCATCCCCAGAAACCCCCCCAGTTTATTTGTGCTGCAGCATTGATTTACATTTCCAAACATCCCCCATATTAATCATTACTTCATCACGCCCTCCAACTGACAAGAAGCATAAACCACCTCAGTGTACTGCCCTGTCGACTAATGTGTGTATGTTTCTGTCTAGGAGCATATGTGTATCCCTATTTGTGTGTGTGCGGGCACTTTGAATGTTTGTGTGTGTATTTGTGTGTGTGTTTGTGTGTGTGCGAGGGAAAAAACCTGCCCTTTGATTCACTCACCACTCACTGTGTCCAGCAGAAATATTGAGTTTTAGTGGCATGATTGCATTTTTTTTTTTGTCCTCCGAGGTTTTCCAAATGCAACTCTTCAGGCCGCTGAAGCCAAATGGGAGTCACTCACATGCAGTTTTTCTTCTCGTGAGGAAATCAGAATGATTGATGTTATTTTTCAGGAAACGGCGTCAAAGAAAAACAAGTAAAAACGCCACACACTATCTGGGAGTTTTTTTTTTTCTTTTAAAGGCCGAGCGTTCGGTTTTAACTTTTGGATAAAAGCCGTGAGCCTCATCAGGAAGAAATGCTGAGGTCCAATTTATTTTGTTGCAATAAAAAATGACACCCTAGTCCGTCCTGTGCATAACAAAGCTTGGGTGATTTACACACAGTGAACTGCAACAGGAGTACCTTGACAGAGCCTCTCTACCTGCTGCTGTAATGAAATTCAGGACGTTTCACCATCAACAATGAATCCTTCATGAAAAAGTGAAGTATGAGTTTATCACCCGGGATGAGAAGCATGTTACATTTGCCACTTTAAACAAGATGAATGGGTCACTCAGTCATTTACATTCTCATACATTTTTATGACTCTGCCATGAAGTGAATTTGATCTATTGGTAACAAGATAAATGATGGGCATAAAGCTTTGGCAGTTCTGACTTTAAACAATCTTTCATTTGATGCCAGTCTTTTGCTTTTTACATGACGCGCCATCTGTCTTCACAACCTTGTGCTCAAAGAGTTGAAGAGTAAGGAAGAAAATTGCAACCTTCCTCTGCTCCTGACACGAGTGCATCCGGCACAGGGAAACTCACTTACCACCCAGTAGTTTGTGTGTTGCATTTGTGTGTCATTCATGATGGGAAACAGGTTGACCTCCGAGGTGCACAAAGGGATGTTTTGTTTCCACCTGGTCGATGGAGACGCTCAGCCAACCACGGGAGTTTGTCGTGCACTAGCATGAAACACGGCTGAAAGCTTCACTTTGCAGTTGCCAAGTCATCTCCGATATTTTTCCTCGCATGTGTACATCTGAGCGTGGAATTTAAGGAGCACTGCAAAAAAAAAAGAAAAATGAGTCAGAGGGTCGCAGGAAATATCCCCTGTCAAAGGGTGATGGAGGACGGTGAATGGAGCTGTCCGAGGGATCAGAGTGATGGAGGAAGACATCCTCTCTCTCTCTCTTTCCCTCTCTCTCTCTCTGTGTGTCAGTGTCCTTCATCTCCCTCCTTCTCTCGTTCTTGTTGTCCGGTTATTTCACACACAGTGTTGGCCGGTTAGATATAATCATCGGAAACATTTCAACAGAGTAATCTGTCTCCGGCTGTCAGGCGGATGAACCTTTCAGTTGTACGGACGGCAGATTAAAAATTGTTGCCGTCAGAGCACCGGGGATGGATCCTCGCCGAGACCTCAGCACCTCTGTGTTGTAATTTGAAAACAGCCCGGGCCCATTTAGTCACTGGTGAGCGAGGGTGTTGCGGCGCAGACAGAATGATGTATCACCCGGTCCGGCTAAATGACAATTTTATTTCTCACCGCCACTTTCACCGCGAAAAATTACCGCCGCACTTTTTTCTCCACGGCAACTTTTGATCGAACCCAGCGTCACTCAGGCGAACGTGCGAGTGGGTTTGCCAAGAAACCGTTGACGTCGTCCTGCGGCTGTGATTTGTTGATTCGCTGATTGACAGTTCACGTCAACGAGCGCGGACAAGCGGCGGCACGTTTTTTTGGCGAGCACCTACGCATTTCACTGATGTATGTTATGTGATGCTGAAGTCATCTTTTGTAAGAAAGCTAGTGGGGAAAGAAACAGGAAGTACAACAGATGGCCTTTGTTTGGGTATCTACGCCGAGGCCTGTAATTTACACCCTAATGGGCGACGCCATCGCTGCTGGAGGCATCGCCGCTCTGAAGGAGACGGGGGAAGGAAGGAGAGAGAGAGAGGGAGAGAGCTCCATCATGGAAAAGGGAGCTCCTGTCTGCTGCAGTGGTCCGGGACAAAGCTGAGAGCTCCCAGACGCCCTGTATGATTAATGACTTATGGCCACGCTGTGTGGAAGCCTGGTAATTAGCTACAGGCTGATTAAAGACAAGTAAACTTCTGCTGATAACCCGATTCTGTTTCTCCCCAGCGCCGACACTGGCATGTGGAAGCTCTTACTGCCAAGTTTGCAAGAAACAGACCAACGTTGAGTATGATGAATGTAGCCTCCAACAGGCGTATACAGGCTCTAATTTAAAACTATTTAGCGTGTGACATATTGGCATTGTGCTCTCTCTGTCTCGCTCCGTTCATGTTCGTGGTTTGGCGATGCCGTCCAGGTTTTCAGGGGGCTGTTGTTTTCAGTTTGCGTCTGGCATATCCATGAATAAAGTTTTGTGCTGGCTCCCTCCCTCTGCTCCCCCTGGTCTTTTCCCTGCTCGCAGATTTTCCTCCAAACATTTGCATTTTCTACATTAGCGAACAAAGAGAGTGGCAGCCTGCCACGAGGCCTCGTCTACTCCCGGGTTTTACAGCTCGGGCCGTCCAAAAGCGGACAGAAAGGCTACAGTACGGTGAGAGCAGAAAGTGGACGGCATTACACTGGATTTACCTCAGGAGACAAAATGCGAGCTGAGTTAGTTTAGGCACGAAAACGATGAACAGGCCTCCAAGGGCTCCAGCAGCAGCCAGAACGAGCCACACAACCATCCAAAGTCTTGTTTCTGTATTTTCCCGAGGTGGGACTGTTCCCCTACGGTAAACAGATGGTGCAAAAGAATAATGCAGAGCAACATTAAATAAAGCTGATGTGTTTCTTTTCTTTTTTCATTTTTTTTTTTTTAAGCCGAGCTAAGAGAGTCTCACAGATAGTGAAATTAGAATCAGTGTTACTTAATAAATACCGTGCACTGTCATCACATCCCACTCTGATGGGAATAGAATGTCATAACAAGACGTTGCACAACAGACGTATCCGATTCTTCTACAGAAACATACAGACAGGAGCCAGTTCTGCAGCGGGTAATTTGCAACCAACTAATCGTACAACCCAGTTTGTCTGTGGCAAGTGAGAAATGAGCTCCTCTGGAAATGAAATACAGGACTCTTTGTGTGAGTGCGTGTGTGTGTGTGTGTGTGTGTGTGCTTGAGGTTTTTCTGTGGTAGGAAAAGGACAGTGCCACAGGGCGACCGTATATATGTGCCGAGATGAAATGCCCGGCCACCCACTCCTCTCCTTTTATCACCCCTCTCATAATTAGGTTGGTTAACATACTGCCGTGTATGCAGTCATATTGACTGGAAGCTTAATCACATTACTATTGAATTCCCGTCCCCGCTTGCCCCAGGTGACACTTGTAAGTCCAGAGTTATGGCCCTAACCTATGGGAGGAAATTAGCTGTGGACACAAGTTTGCTCTTGTTCTCCGGCCTCAGTGTGAAAATATTTAGCGGGCGACAACAGTGTGAGAAATGGAAGCGGGGGGAAGCACAGTGTTCCACATAGAGCGGCAGTCTGCAGCATGAAAAATGCAGGACGAGCAGAAAGAGGTGTAGCGTGTGTTAGTCTGGATGGCAGTCCATTAGGCCTGATAGACATTTCACTTACCATAGTCAAATATAACAGTCTAGCATTCATTAATATGAGGAAGGGTCCGGGGAATCAAACTCACCATCTGGTTAAGACGACAGTATAATGTACAGCTCATGATTAGGTCTAAGGAGTGGAATTTCACTTTAATCTTTTTCAGGGCTTGAAATTTCCATCTGCCCGGCGCGGCACATCATTTTTCTTCAAGACAAATGTGCTGTTTTTCATGTTCCAAAATTAGATCAGAAGAAAACGATTAATCATGTCACGGCCTGGGAAAGGAAACAAAGATCTGATTTTCTTCTCTTCCCTCTCTCCTGCTGCACCCATGCCCCTCCCCTTTCCTCACCTCCTCCTATGCTTCCCCTCAAGGCTCGTCTCATCCCCTCTGTGAGACCTCCCTCCTCCCCACCTCCTTCCTCTATCTCCTATCCCCCCCGCCTTTCCCCTCTCTCTCTATTTTCGCCCGTGCTCTGGACAGCGTTGCTGAGCCACATCTTCCTCGCTGTCTTCTGGTGAGACAGAGTTATTTTTCCCTTCATCGCTCGGCCCTGACTTCAAAAGAAAGGGACGGGTAGACTCGATGATTAATACGAAATGATGAGGTGTCTTCAATTAGCATAGCCTTCCCTCTTCTCCTCCGCCCTCCCTGTGGCGGTGGAACAACAGATGGCGGCCTGTTTGTATGTGACACCAGAACCAAATCTAAACCGGGAAGAGTGCAAGTCACCGGGACGGCAAATTAGTGAGGCCACACAACTGTCAGGTGCTGGCCTCCACTGACAGTTGTAGCCCATTACGGGAACATTGATGTTTTCACAGTGTGACAAAAAGGATTCCTTTTTCCCCCCGCCGTACAGAGGACCTGTCTGTCAGCCAGCTCTCAAGTCATAACAAATCACTGGCACTCAGCTGAGGCTGAGCATTGGGAGCGTCAGGGGAAGATAAATGACCTGCAGGCCTTTGAAGTGCTTTGGCAGTTCAGATGGCTCGGCGGCGCTGACAGAGAAATATACACAACAGCGTAACCAATAATGAGAACATTAAACATTCCTGCCTCCTGACAGGCTGACAGGAAAGCCCAGCCTGGCATCAATCATCTTCCGAGGCATAACCTTGACAATTAGTCTCCTCTCTGCCTCAAGCTCTCACCCCAGCGCTCTCCAGACTCCAATACCCAGACTGCACTAGCTGCCAGGCTCAAGGTGGATCGGGTGGCGGCGCGAGGATGACAGCGGGAAGGCAGAGAGGAGTGACGGCCACAATCAGTGGACCGAGACAGATTCCCTATCTGTGTGTGTAGGTGACAGCGGATGTGGGCCCAAACATCCAAACATGTCAGGGCATCACATTGGATTTTGTAGTGTCATCTTAGCCGGGACGGCGGCGAACACTCTACTGATCCCTCTGATGTCTTTTCATTCACCTTGTGTTCACCATCATCTCCTGCCTGTCTTCCTGTCTGACACACCAGCTCGGATTTGCAAAAAATGATAATACACTCTACAATATGATACTTTTGTCTGTGTATACACTTTGTAAGTTTTGTATAATAAAGTATAAAGTGTCTAACAACATTTCCCAGGTTTGTATTAGAGTGAGGTTCATACCGTACGTCCAGTCTAAACCTGACAGGCATTCTTATGTTTGTGTCCGAACCCAATGCAGTTAATGTCAGCTGCAGTGAATCTGTCTCTCCCTGTTCCTGATATGCATTGTTATTGCTTGTTTTCCCCTTTTACACGCAGCAGAAAATAATCCAAACCAATGCGACCGAGCCGACCAAAACCCGAAGATCATTTTCTAAATTTCAGTCCCAATCTGCAAAATGTCTTTGCAGCCATTTTGTGTCTGATCAATGATAATATTTGACTTCGCTCATGCTTTAGAATTAATCTCCACAGACGTGTGGAGTAATCGTTTCTTCAAACTTGATTAAATCGAGATAGGATTAAATATATCCTTCAGTATTTTGTCTTCATTAGTATCGAGTCAAGATTATCTGCAAATATTAGGCTTTGTTATCCAAATAAGTATGTTCAGTGTGACAAGGAAAGTATTGCGCTTCAGGGCTGAGCGGCACAATCCAAACATGTCTCTCAATAATAGGTTCTGAAACAGCCGGAGCAGTCCCTCAGCCCTTCTGTTACACACTACAGTATTTCACTTGTGCTTCCTCTATTAGCCGTCCACATGTAAATCAACACAGACAAGCTGACCCCCAAAATGTTTATGTCCTCCGGTTTCCAGCACTCACACACAGCTCTGGCCGAACATTTTGTTGCCGCACTAGAAGAGATGATTTATGTGGAATGAAGACATTTCCCCTTTGACTAGCACATTTGCGAAAAGGTATGTCAAGGATGTGAGGTGCCTGGTACAGGCAACCTTTCAAGAGAGTATTTTTTACCCGCTTATTGGAAGAGCAATAAATATCTGGGCGACAGGGCCTTCTCATGGTTACAAAGCTTACCTGCAACTGAGCTGGATAATTAGCAGGCCCTGAAGATGATGTACGACTTTCATTACCCTTTGGGACGGGGCAAACTAAATGAGGACACAGCTAATTGCCGTGCAAAGCAGTCTGGCATGATGGGGAAAAATGCAGGCCCGGCCTCCCTCTCTCTCCCTTTCTCTCTCCCTCTCTCTCTCTCTCTGTCTCTCTCAGCCCTCCTCTCTCTCTTTGCTCTGGCCCTGTTGCAGTTGTGGGGGTGTGATCTCCCTCTCCTCCCTACCTCGCTGCCCGCAGGAGTTCACTGACTGTCCATAAATCAGGAGCTGCTTACAGCTGGAACTACCCTGAGTCATCAACATGCAATAAGCTGAGTGACAGATTCCATCCTGGCTACATTACACTCCTCAGTTCAAACAGTCTTGTTCTCCACTCGGCTTTCTTCTCCCTCTCACCTTAGCTTCGCCTCTCTGTCTCCCCGACTGCCTGCTGCATCTTGAACGTCTTGGAAATCGCAAACCTATCCGAGCACGGTGAGGATAAAAAACAATAAAAGAAGCTATAATCATGAGATCGTCCTCTCTGCCAAGCATTTCAGAGGGTTAGGGGGGGGTGGGAGGGTGAGGCTATAAGCGGACCGGGTACGAAAAGTGTTTCCAGAAGCAACAGCCCTCTCTGGAGTTCCAGGGGTGGAAGCTAATGTCTAAAATGGTGGGGTTAAATATGTTGGCAACCACTACAATGACAAAGCTCTGCTCTGCCACTGTGGTGCCACTTCAAGTCAAGCAAACCTCTCGTTCATTTGGGATAGAGGGATGGTTGTGCTTGTGAATGAGAATCGCACATACTGTAACTAATTGCAACCTTCCTGATGTAGATTGCCTCTGGAGTTGGTGCTCTGTTTTGGTCTCCACCATCAAGTTGCCAAATGAACCACTGTGTTCACCCGCTAGTCGCTAGCTTTGTCTTTTTAGCTTTCGATGCTGGGCAGGTAGCAAAAAGAGGGTTTATTAGAGATCTTTTGTGAAAATATGAATGGAAATTTTAGAACCCAGGGAATCTGTGAAATCAACAACTCACCTTGGGCAGTTACCCCGTCAAACATGCAATGTGTGAGTTTACAATGGAACCAAGAAAGTAGCAGTTTGAGGCCATGTCTACTACCATGTCTATTTCCCCCTCTCCATTCGGATGAGAACACAGATAAAATATACGATAAAGGCTACATCAAGGATCTATCAAATAACAGAGAACAACATCGTGAGCATTCCAAGTGAACTTATTTCTCATTACAGAAAGCGACAGTGTGTAGCAAGAGGTGATGTCATCGTCAGTACACACAAATTGAAAATTGAAAAAACTTTGGAAGACGATAGGTCAAATCTCTCTTTTACGGATAAATGGCCCAAACGCAGAGGAAATGTTTTATTTAGCAAAATCTCCTCATTAGTATGGACAAGTTGTGAGATTAATCACGTTTCACTGTAAATGCATCATCGTTTATCTTTTACCACAGAAGGTTTCATTGGACTAACATGTGGTCAATCTGATCAGATTTAGACTTTTGGGTTTAACACCTCCCCCGCACTTTAGCCCCAATTTACCTAACTTTCATAATTTTACATTCTAATGGAGGTCAATTCGCACATCACACTCACTGCCCCTTTTGGTCAGTGATGCCAAAAAACCTTTAAAACCAGAGAAGAAGCTCTGTCACCGAATGATTTTGTCGTGAACTTAATTTACTTCAGTTACGGCAGCAATCTGGAGTCTATTAATTCCCCTCGCGGCGCAGCCCACAAGGTCTTTTTTGAAAGTATTTCACCTCTTGCTAATGAAGCAATTGTTTCTCCTGCGATGTGTCAGCTCGTGGAGCGTCACTAACCTCAGAGAGACACAGAAAGGCTTTTGAGCTGTCAGGAGCGGTTTTGTTTGTTTCCGTCAGCTGTGTCGATCTGAGACTTGAAAGGTAAGGCTCGGTTTTAGATCCAGATGAAACACGCCCGGTCCAGTGATGTGAGGCTGTGTCTGCTGTCTGCGCACGGCAAGAGAACAATCGCACAAGTACATAATCGCACAAGTCATGTATCTGCCCTTATGTTTGCCCGACCTAATTTGGGTCTATTAAGAGAAAAATGCTAATTTACGGCTGTGACATTCGGGGCCTCGTCAAACAAAACAATGCTTAGGTGATTTTGTTGTTTTGCTGGAGAACAAAGCTTTTCTCCAGCTACGCAAACAACTTCATAATTTCTCGCCTTTTTTATTTTTTGCTTCTGCGGTTTTGATTTTTTTCTATTGATTCAAACTCCGTCTTCTCATCTGTGCCCGCAGACATCACATCCCATTACGCACTGTTTCTCCAGTTGTTTTATTTGCACTGACAGTGGTTGAACTCCACTGTTACTTTAATTCCTGGTTGTCCTGGATGGAACTGTTTGCTGAGCACAGCAGGAAGAGAGCGGGCCTCGGCGATGCCTCTTGTTTATCTCAAGGTGAGAATTGTTTTTGTTCTCACGATTCGCACAACACATCTCCCTGGTTCACCCGCAGCTCCGAGGGGCACGTATATGAAAAGGAGGCAAATGATTCAGGCTGAGACAATCCTGTCTGACTCTTCTTCTCCGGTCGGAAACAAAGGTGTATTGTTCAGCTCTTGGCTTGAATTATAGACATAATCTTTACCTTAGAGTGTGTTTTTGTGTTCCAACAGTACAGTAGCACAACACAAACTCTATCATATCTTGAAAGCTAACGCTGTAACTCAATCATGTCCATGTTGTACATTGTGCGGCGGGGGAGCGGTTCAGTCATATGTGTTCTACATGGGCGACATTCTGACCTGTCACTGTGAGAACAACACAGGGATAAATAATACATTTCACAATGGCTGGATTCCACGGAACTGCTTCCATTTCAGGGTCCTGGTTTTGCTGCACGCTGCCTCACTGTCACCATCACTGTCCCAACCATGGCTTACTGGGACACTTGAATAGAATACAGCCATCATTTATGTTATCTGTGATGCCTGCAGGCACCAACCAGGAAGGAAGGAGCAGTTCAGACCGACGTGTTGACGTCACCCCCTAGTTGTGACTCTCTTTGCCTGCAGGTGGTGTAAGTGCCAAATCTGGAGCAATGTATACTTTTCATACTTTGGCTCATCTAGCCTACAGCTACAGTTAAGTACTGGTGCATTCACTTTTCTTATCAATAGCACTGGTTGAATTCGAAACAAGTGTGAAACTACCAACTGGATGCTGTAAACAAAATGTGTTGAATTTATGTGTTTAAATAACATCTTAACACAAATTTTCAATGTTAGTATAATGACGAAGAGCAAAGCAAAAGGATCAGGTGTGAGAGACAGATAAATAATTTTAAATATCTGCACGTAAATCATACAAAATCTGTATTGGCTAAAAAGTCTGTTGTTGGACGCTTGTGAGAGATGGACAAGTGACAAAATGAGGCTAACATTTGACAAGTAGACATTAGAAGCTGCGATTAGATTGTTAAATGATAAATTGGTTATAAGCGATGACTTCAGCAGCTCGTGTACCAACATATTAACCAACTTTCCGAGTTGTAGTTCCGACATGACGTTCTTGTGAATTTTCCAAGTCGGGATCTCATTTTTCCAATTATTCTGACACCACATGAACACACAATCCCGGTTTCGGCTCCTTTGCAACAGTGACAGTTTCTCTGAATCTTTGTGAGGAGTAAAGCAGAATTCAGAGGACAGTGGATTCGAACAGCCATGTTGGGGGAAATTGAAGTTAGGACTGAAACCACAACAGAATGTACACAAGTGTAACAGACTGAGCTGGCCCTCTCATATTGAGACTTTTAATCTTGAGATATTGCTGCCAAATTCAAACCATATGTTGGGTTAATATCGGCGCTAACCTTTGTGTTCCCATGATGCCCGGAGCCAGTAGATTTAACGATGCCGGCTGTAGGAACCAAACACCTTCTTCTCTCGGGGTGAGGCTTGTAATATACAACCGCTGTTCCTGATCAATTGGTAATATTATGTTTCTACCGGACCACACTGAACTTTAAACAGGGTCTGAACTTGGAGGGATTTTGATGTTTTCACATCAGCATTTCCATTACCAAGTGTTTCTTGACTGATATTGTATTCTCGAAACATTTCATTTTATTGTTGTTGGCGATAAAGAAATAACAGGAACAAATGAATTATGGCGAGGCACTATTTGAATCCAGCCAAGGCGGTTGTGTAATCAGGTACAAATGAAACTGTATCCGCCTTTCGCCCAACTTTGTTTATATTTTTCATAAACTCTGGGCCTGCTGCTGAAATAAAACTGGTGGCGTTTTGAATGAAACCTGACAAGCACCGATAAATCACACTAAATCACGAATCGATAACAAATGCCTTCTAAATTATGAATAATGAACAGGCGGTCATAAACTAACACAAGCACAACTCAGCAGGCCATTCATTCTGTGGCAGCACAAAATAAGCAGACACTTTTTTTTCATGGCACTAATAAATTTCCCCCTGAAAAACTCAAAGAACAGTCCATCTGCTTCAAATAATTTTTAATTTCCTTTTCTGTCCTGTCCTCATTTTGTATTCCACGGAGATATTCTCAAAATTCTTTAATTTACCTGCTCCCATATGCATCCAATTACCTTCATCCCTGTACAGGGCCTGGTCTCTCTCGAGTATGGTGCAAAATACCCCCACCTGTACCTTAAGCAAACTTTATGCTTGTTTTATTATCTGCTAGAAGCCGTGAGTCATTCAGCCTGTGCTCTGGTGGATTTGGCCGGGACTCATGGTTTGATATCTTCTGGCTCTGGCCAGGAACACCTGCACGTCTGCCCACTCTCCCTCTCTCTCTCTCTCTGTCTCCCTCTCTCTCTCTGTGTGTGTCTCTCTCTCTCTCTCTCTCTCTCTCTCTTTTTCCAGGTTGATCTATTAGCTGGCTAAATGGCCCAGCAGATGTTCACAGGCCAGCGAGGGAATCCGCTCCCATCCTCACGACCGCTTCGACAGTGATGCCGAGAGGATTTACACACAGAACGGAGGACAACGACACATTTTAGTTCATTTATCACTAAATCATATTTAGGTAAAGATTCCTCCGGGGTGTCATCAGTGCTAACTACATTTAAAACGAGCCCCATTTCCAGCAGACTAGATTATGCTTGGCTCTTTTCAAAATGGTTTGGAGGGATACACGTTTCACGTGTTGACAAAGAGATGATTTTAAGAACTCGTATAACCGATGTGATCATAATGGGCTATATTCGTCATATATTGTAAACATTTTTATAAAGTTGACATTTTGTAAAAACAGTATTTCTAGTTTCAGAAAATCTGGCTGATGCAAGTAGTAGAAGTAGAAAAAGAAGAAGAAGAACATGATAAAGATGATGAAATCTTCAAACTTTATCACTAAACACAACAGTTATTATACTTAGTCTCAGGAAAAACATTTTTTTACTTTCTTTAATGTTGCAAAACAGGGCGTTTTCCACATTTTCGTTTATTTCTCAGAGAATAATTCATGGCCCTTGATGAAACAAGTCATTTAGGGAACTTATATCTATGAATGAGTGAGATTTTTTGCAGGTGGTTTAAAATCAAGGGGACGGTTGGGCCTTGTACGCTCTACTTGGTGCCATTCTACTTCAAGGTGAACATATTTCCAATGTTCATCTGGTTCATGGATGTCCAACATGATCAGTGAGGGCCGAGCTGCAGCTGTGGCCATGCTGGTCGCATGGTGAGCTCATGTTAACACGATGCCAGTCCTTTCCTTCACACTTCGGCCCCATTGTCAACTTGCCCCGAGGTCATCCCGGCTAAAAATAGGCCCTGGGTCTCTCTCTTGAACACCGGTGTTGTGACAGGGTGGTCAACAGGACGTGGCAGCTAACTGAATGCCTTTGAGCCACCAAGTGTCTTTATTAAAGAAAGTGGACGCTGTAGTTACAGAGCAGAGGACAGCGTGGAGGACACAGGCCCCTGTAGAGAAACAAAACTGATAGGCCCAAGGTTTGATTGATTTGTTGATTTGGCAATTGTTGGGACTGCAGATTTGAAATATTTCTGGGGGTGGAACATATGGTTTAATTTACTGTGCAGTTCAAGTGGACAAGCAGAGGTAGGGATTGAATGACATTTTTGGTAAGAGACAGCAATAATTTACATTTCCCATGCCAACTATTAATACCCAGCTGGCCTCAGCACAGCACCACTTATGTAGGTCTAAGGCCAAGTAGGACGTGTTGTCACTGGCGTTAGTATAAATCTTGCGTCGCACGAACACAGCTCTGAACAGGAGACTGTGAGTGATGTGAATACGTGTGCTACGTGCATGTGTGTATGCTGTCAATGTAATCTACAAGCGCCTAACTTTATGGCTGCGATTTCTTGTGGCACCCTCAACTCTCGTTACACAGGATCACAATTTTCAGTGTTACTCTGGCAGAGAAACTGGGCTCAGGAGATCATATCAAGCCAAGGGCTGAGTTATAACTGCCGTGGGTTGCAGAGAATTCATATTGAGAAGTGAGAGAAGGAACAACCTCGGAGCAAAGGGAAATGCTCCGTTATGTGTCCAAACCCATGTTTTTATTTTCTGAATTAAAGGTTCTTTTAGCATCTTCTCAAGTGAAAATACACAGAAAGTAGGTGTTGTCTCAGACTGTTTAATTAATATGTCTCATAAAGATTTACAACAGCAGCTACTATAAGTAAGTAAAAAGAGGGGGGCAGTGATAACTGTCAGTGTGATGCTGAAGATTGCACTAATGAAGTCTATACTCTGTGGAGAATTTACTGGCACAGCGAGGGACGAGGAGACAGTAAAGGGTAGATGTCTGATCCTGGACCTGACAGTTTGATGGCCGTGTGAAACTCAAGAGAAGCCGAGCTGGTTTGTTTTCATGCTGTTTATAAACTGTTCCAATGTGCACTGCACAGGAGCTGCTAATTCACTGATGACTTTAATTGCCAACAACACAACGCAACACAGTAAAAGTGACAACACAACGCAACGCAGTAAATGTGGCAACACAACATGGGTTTCCCCGTGTTACAAACTAGCATTTTACTCTATTCATATGAAAAGAGGTAAACAAATGCTACAGAGCATTTACATGCTTGGCCTAGTTGAAATATGTCTCTGTCCGATAAGTCTGCAATTTCAGGCAAGAGGTTTATTTTGTTTGTACAAAAGTGAAACGTAAAAATGAGAAGTCTTCCTTTGCCTGGTAAACGTCACAATGACAGAAAGTCACCACCAACAGCTTCAGCATGTACCCCCATAAAAAAGAAAACTTATTTTTACACTCTGATATTTTCTGTTAGAACATCCTCAGCCCGAGAACATCCTCATCGTGAGCCCCGGTGCTTATCCCCGGTCCGAGTATTCGTGTCTGGTTCACAGGACACTTGTCAGCTCCTGGGGTCACAGATGCTTTCCTGTCAGAGCCACTTCCCTGCGATGGACAGGCTGCATAGTGCTCTCCATCTCCTCAGTGTTAACTTACAAGTGGAAAATGCTCAACACCTCTGACCCTCTGTCCATCATTGAGCTGGTTAAATGTCAGGGTGAGTTGAGAACAGGACCTTCACATGAGGGTCTTTAGCTGCGGGAAGACGTTGCTGTTGAGTTGCAGACGAGGAAGCTTCTGATTCCTGCAGTAGGTGAGAACAGTGTGCACAACGAGGAGGTAGGAGGAGGGTTGGTTTGGGAGGTTTGTTGACTTTCATGCTAGCCCTAGCTTGATTTCCAGAACTTGATAGCTTTGACTTTGGCAGGAGCAATGCCAATGATAGCTAGCAGCCCTTTGAAAAGATAGTCCCCCTGACATCCCTGTAGCAAACTGCACAACAGTTGTACAGTGTAGCTTTAGCCAATGTAGGCTACACTCAACCGTCCAAAAATAGAGCCACAACCCAACCCTATACCCACATATTCATGGCATCAATGCTTCATGGGAGCAGCTGAGGCTTTGGTGCCGGTACGATTGTCATCACAACAATAATCACAGTTTCATGCTTGGGACGCACAACTCTGATGGCTTTCTTGCATACACACCATGCTAGCTATCAGTGCAATGCTAAAGAGAAGGTTATACAAGAAATAAAATCCACAAACAGCACATCCGCCAGCTGCCTCCTCTTTTGCGTGTTTGTTTAAACATTGATAGACTGGTGCTCAACTACTTCCACATGCAATGGAACCACAATGAAGTAAGTCACCCCATTAAACGTGAATGAGTTATCTTGAACAGCTAGCACACAAAAATACAAGAGTAAAGGCTACTTTAAAGTGCAGAGCTCTGTCAAGACCATATTTACAGTACAGGGGGAAAAATATCCAATTCCACGAGCTGGTAAAATGATCCCACTAATGTTTCACTGTACGAAATCAGAGTCAAAATAAAAACCGTTATGTCTTCCGGTTAAATTTTATGTGTCTGTTCATTGGGATTTAATTACCGCTCTCGGGCAAGTTCAACACACTGGAGTGTTATCTAAAGTATCAGTCAAAATAGCACTTGGTGAGCACCAGTTGATGTGGGGCTTGACAGACACCAAGGGCATGGTCGTCCCTGAGGGCTCCGGTTTCAGTGCCGCATGATTGAGGCTGCCAACCTGACAGGCCCACCTGCCCAGTGGCTACAGCCAACTGGCCCAGGCAATGATTAACGGCTAGCGTAAACTTACTCAGCAGGGTCTCAGACACATTTGTGCATTCACTCACACGTAGAAGTGTTACATGACACTAAAAGCTATTACAGAGCAGGGGCCCAGACCAAGGAATGACATCCATAAATGTTTAGTGAGACTGTCCTGCACACTTTTCAAAAAGAGAGACACGCTCTTGTCAATGGTGGCATGATTCTGGAGATCAGCAGAGGAGATTTATGCACTGTGGTATGTGTGAGATTACCCCCAAACCTGGATCCCATATCTGCCTTGAGCTTTCACCCCCTGCCTCCTCCATAAAAAGAAAATGACATCATAAAGAGTAAACTGGGCTTGATATCAGACTCTGTGGCTCTAATCCCTGGGAGCTTTTTGATACCTTTGATTTTCATTTTTCAAGGGCGGCGCACTATTAATCTTTTGGTGGGGTGTAAAATCTAGCTCTGGGAAAGCTCTCAAAAACCTGCCAACCCTCCACATTTTTTTTCAGAGAAGCAAGGTATTTGACTGGAACATTATCAATGTTAGAACGTTCACTGCTCATACCTCAGGGTCCTTAGAAGTTTCTGTTTGGTGGAAACCAGCAGTCACTGAGAATAGGCTACTGATGATTTCAGGAATGCAGCTTTATGGACCTGAAGACTGAAAATACTTACCAAAGTAATATCTTGCAACTTTTTCTAAAATACTTTACAGGTATAATTTTCGTAAAACCTTTTTGTACAAATCACGATACTGAAGAAGCTCAAGCTGCATTTCATACAATTGTGAGACGTGCCTTTATTCATTTCAGTGGCAGTGCGATAGTGCTGCTGGTCCTTGGGCAACTACTTTAGTAAAAAGTAAAAACATATTGTAGGTAATGTGAGTAATAAACAAACAAAGAACTTTGTAAAACTAATTTCAAACCCTATACGATTCCATACGGTTAGCATAGCAAATTGATGATGGCGACCACAAATTGCTAAAGTTGCCTTAGCTATTAGACTATTTTATACTCTTTGTTTATAACTTATCTAAATTTAAAATAAGGCAACAATCAAAAATAAAAAAAAGCAAATTTATTTTAAAGCCCAGTTCAACACAATGGCGTTTGTTTAGAATCGTTAGGTAAACAATTGACAGAAAAATAAATAGAAGAAGAATTTCTTCTTTTTAAAGGTGGAAGAATAGTATTAATAATTTCACCCCAAAATAGGACACAAGTTTAAGTTTTTAGTTTTAACTTTCCCTTTAAGGTTTTACACCTTTTAAACACCTTCATCATAAACAGCTGACATGTCCCATGTAATAATACAGAGGTGTTCAAAGTGGGAGGCCAAACTGTGGAAGCTCAGTGAATGGAGCTGAAAACAATATCACACTAGTAACATTATCAGTAACTTAGCAAAACCTAGAAGATTTTCCCCAAGCTCTCTGAGGGGAGGCACACCTGCTGATACACACTGTGGGAAGTGGATGAATCTTGGGGTCTGCATGTGCACCAGCGACTGTCATCCTATTATTCCCCAGCTAATGATATACAAGAAGCAGGATGGGTGAGATATAAAGCCATGTGTCCAGACAGCAATAAAATGAAACAAATGCCCATTATCACCGCCTTTTAATTTCAGGGAGCAAACCGGCATTTGGAAAAGAGGAAGCGGGAGCCCATTTTTCAGGCCGGCCATTTGTTAGCGATGTAGATATCGATAAGGGAACTCAGCGTGCGGAGGACAGTTAGTATTCTGGATAGGGCTCTTGGAAAAATAGGCTGTTTTTTATCCCTCCCATGAAACACCGCAGGCCACACCATTGCTCCAACTCCAATTAATTTATACACCCCATTCATATTACTCTTCTGTGTAAGTGCAACGTTTTCTAATTGCATTCATCACCAAAACCCTCACTTTAGCTCCCCGAGTATATTTATTATCACACTAACTGGGTCTAAATTATTAAACCTTAATGATGTGGGCCCTGAAAATATGTTGTCCTTTATTTTCCCCACAGAGAATCAATGTTATACATTAGCAGTATAAATTAAGTAATACTTTACCTAGGCATGTTGCCGCCTTCAATATCCCCCCTCAGTGAAATGTATTCTCACAGTCTGGTGGCTCGCGGGTGCCACTGGGGAGGGGATGATATAGTTCATTGTAATGAAAGAGCCTGGTGCTGCTAATGGTTTAAATGATACATTTGTGCAAGAACAGCAGAGAAAATACATATGAGAGATCTGGTAAAAACAAGATAATTCACGCTCCCGCGGGGATATGATGTCATCGGACACATAGAGTATGCCGAGGCTCCTGGGAGGCCTGGAACGCAAGGAGAGGCTGCAAATTCTGCTGTGATATATGTGGGTCAGTAATAGAAATGGGCAATATACGGCGAGGTCCATCACACTTAAAGGTTAATTACAATAGCTACAGTAGTCCTACCTCTTTATGATGAAATTGGTTGTTATTAATCAACTTTAGAGTGCTTTGTAACATTATAAGAGGTGGAATCGTATAATGGCCTGACTCAACGTAGTCTCTGTCTTTTTAGGATACTTAAATAAGCCCTTTATTTGAAAACTATTGCAGAGAGAGTGGCGATTAACGAACCCAATCAAAGATTCAAATAAGCTGCTGTAAAAGACAGTTTTGTCTGCTTTGCAATAATCGGCAGTGTTAAAAAAGCGGTTGTAGGTTAAACCATTACCGTAATTTGGAATAAATGATGATCTGTATTATAATCTTCCCAACAAACTCTAAGTAGATTTCCGCGCTACCTCTCCGCTCCTTTTTCAAGGTGGGAAGTAGCCTCTAGATAAACGGAGATCAGGCGGCGTTGTCTCATTGCAAGCGGGTCGTCCATAACACGCCTCCCTCAGAGTGACTTCGATCACATTAACGAGCTAAATGCTCGTGTGAGGGGGCATCCAGAGGTAAAAACACAGAGGGCTGCGGCAAAGGTAAAGCCTGTGACGGATGACTCCTATGTTGGGGGAATACAGAAGAATCCGAGCGTGGTAGCTTTGATATTTGCCAGACAGAGAAAAGCACTAAGCTCCTCCCGCCTCCCGTCTCCCCGCCCGCCACCAGGATAAATCCCCACTGATCACTAATTGTGTGATTCTTCTTGTCTACATCAACTTCAGCCCGACAGGTTATTTCAGCTTGTTATCGGGAAAACATTTATCCACTTGAAATTATTACTGTGCCAGGGCCTCTGGTGAAACACAAACAGTAGTGAATCTCGGAGAGTTATGGTAAGGCCTCTCCTCATTAGATGGCCAATCGACTGGCAGAGCGGAGGGCCCAATCCCAGCCCTTTATTGAGTGTTAAGGAGACACAGACTGACATTTACATCTCTTGCTTCTTCATGACTGGCTAGAGAGAAAATGGCTGCCATAGATCCTGACTCTGGAGGAGCAGCGTGTAAGGTCAGACAGTGAGGCACATTTTCATCTCCGAGCAATGCGTCACGGAGGAGGTAGCACATTTACCACACGGAGGAAAATAGGGTGGAGGCGGCAAATAGAACACAGGTGAGTAATATGTCATTCTGATGAGTGCGGAGCTTGGTTGCACAGAACAAACGCTGCTCTCTCAGGGCAACAGAACTCCCCAAGAACAAACCGAAAAGATGTAAACAAGACAAGTCGCCCAATCTCGTCTTGTCTGTATTGACTTATTGAGCAGAGACAGAGGAAAACACTGCAGTGGATGGAGCATCCTCACGCCCCCTCCAACAAACCACAGCGGCCCTCCACTTCGGAGGTGCTCTTTACATTCAGTGGCAATTACAGTCCACACCTGGCAACACAGGAGACACCCCGACGCCTAACAATGTCGCAGAGGAACTCTTTTTCCAAACTACCCTCCCAAATTGGCTCTGTAGCTTCGACCCAATTAGGGCTGAAATATGGTAACTGCATCGGCCATTACAGAGCCATGGAGATTGTGCAGGGGAGAACTCTTGAAGGTTAGGAGGGGGGGTGTACTTCGGGAGTGATATGTTGCACGGAGTTGTGCTTACACAGCAGAAAAGAGCACCATGACGAGGGGACAGCACAGAGAAGCAGGGAGGAAAGCAGGGTTGATAAATAAACACTCTTGCGGACATATATTCAAGTAATGGGGAACACAAGAGAGATTAGTGTTTGAGCTAATTATCAGACTTATCCATATCAAGCTTTCTTCTGTATCTTACTGTGACATTGTCTGTTCAATACCTAATGTAATGAGCCATAGTGTTTGCATAATCTTGCTGAATTTGCATTTTAACCTGCAGTATTTTCCCTATTTTTTCATTATATTTTTGCACGGCAGTTCCAGCTGCCACATAGGGAATGTAAAAGTGAAATCATGTCTTTGCGATGTAAAAATAAAAGAAATACAATTTGCAAATGCCAATGCATTGAACTAGCTTTTATTATGCAAGAGGAGAATGATGTTTTATAGTGGCTCATCAATATCTCAGGACATTTTAGCAGACCCGCATAAAAAAAAGAAGAAAAACGCCTTCCCCCCTCTTTCTTTCTTCCTGGCTGTGGCCTACATGTGCTCCTGACACCACGGTAACTAATGATTCCTGTGCCAGCAAAGGATTCTGATATGATATAAGCATTCAAACCTGTCTGCCTTGAGATATGGTGTCTGTCAGCCGCCGCTACGATTGATTCCCCCTTGCCCTTAAATGCAGTGCTTGCAATGCAAGCCAAGGACACTCGCCTGCCTGGTCAAGTAATGACAATCGTCTTTAAGGAATAATGGCCCGATCGCTGCTTTTGAAAAGTTACCCGGCCGCATCCAATAATGAATTCTCGGTCGATGACACATTGATAGATTCCTATTCTTCAGACGGGACACAGTAGCTGCAGTTTAATTGACAAGAAATGAATTCAGGAGGTTGGGAAGGAGCGGCAGGGATGAGATGGCGGGCGGGAGGAAGCAAGAGGGGGACTAAATTCTGTGTGATCAGCAAGGTTTCAAACAATCATTGGCGAAGTGAAGGCTCTGCCATATCTATAAGTCATCATGTTTTATAGGCCATTAGGATCTCCGGAGAAGGGCCGTGTGGAGACCGTGGCTTTTTGTCGAAATTAAAATGTCACAGAGGAAGAAATAGAACAAAACCGGGAATCTGCAATTAATTACCTGGCCATAAAAATTCAATAATCGGGAAGCAATGCTGTTTTCCGCACAGCAGTACTCCTGATCACAGCAAACTGGAATAGAATGCATTTATCTCCCCAAATTACATTTCTAATTTAAAAGGGGATAAACCGAAGAAGGGAAGGACCTTCAGTGTGAGTGGAGGATTATACACAGCCGGTGGCTTTCTGTCTTGGTTCTGCTGTGGTGCAGAAAAAACTGCAATATATAAAGAACCAATATTCCAAGGTACTGTAATTTATATATACTGTACATGCAGAAATCATAAAAAATAAAAATCCAAACATAGGAGTTTTGGTGAATGAATAAATCTAGCCTACAGTACATGTGATGCAGCGGACCTCCATCTGTTTCAATACTGGTGAACAGCACAAGAGGTGTTAGCCTAAGTTAATGATTTTAAGAACGATCTATGCAATAGATATCCAATTGTAAAAATGTTGTTAATACATGTATCAATGGGTTGTTTGTAAACTGAAGTGGTTTGACAAGTACTGCTGACATGCATATAGTGAAATGTAGGCATGAAACAAATCTTCTGGAATTAGACAATATGAGTTGTAAGGCTTGTTATCTTTAACAACAGTAACCACAGCAAATTATGTGTTATTACATCCCCTGCTGTGTTCAAATGTAATGTTACAGGTTATAGAAACACTCAGGGCATTGTTACGCTCCGACTTTGGCAGAAAGCGTGACTCTATACTCACCATATCCAATTATCTTGATACATTCATAAATTATTAATTAAATGACAAATTAAATGGTATATTGCAAGAGTGGTGCAGGGATATTTTCCATCAAGCAGCTCAATCGTTCTATCTTTATCAGTTCTAGTTTCATGAAGCCAGATTTATTTATAATACTTGTTGTATTGTTGTAATATAATTTTACTCTGAAATTGGCGTCTGACATGAGGCACCAAACGGAAACAGAACAATGAGCACAGTAAATCCACTTGATCCAGATTTTAAACACAATAGTAAAAATGTTAAAAACAAGCCTGATTTGATTCATCAACATCAATGCATTATTCTCTGATGATGGATCCAAGTTTCTTGGTTATCAGTCCAGTCGTTTTTTTGGTAATGTTGCTATACAATAAAATACATGTGTAGCTTTATTTTGTATCAACAGTATTTGCGTCACGGCATATTGAACATGACACACATTTATATTTTGTTCACCAGTATTGAACCAAACATTACAGTAGATTCCTCAGTTTTCATTTACGTCTCTCGTCCTCTTTCAAAGCTCAGTTCTGTCTCAAGGTGAGCGAAGGGTAAACAGACACTTCTGGTGGGTGGGAGACTCCCACGGCAGAGGGTGGTCTGAAGGGGAGGAGGAGTGGTTTTAATTTAAGGAATGCAGTGGGTGCTATATTTCACCCTCTGCTGTTGTCTCACATTATCTTGGTAAACATCCCAGGTACTAATATGATATATTTTCGAGCAGGCGGCGCTTCATCCTGCTCCCCGTGTGATTGATGAATGACGGCGGGATGAAACAGGGACAGAGATTTATCGTGCTCCGGCGCATAGAATATGTATGATTATCAGCTCTGTGGTGGAAGCAGCTCGGTTTGAATGATAGGCGCACTGTGAGAAATCTACTAAATGACTCCATCCCCCCTGAGAAGCCACAGGAGAAGGTGTTTTATAAAAAAAAAATGAAGCTATGTCTGTTTCACTCTGGCCGTCTCTCAGACATTTATATGTTCTTGAAGATGAGTGGAAACGCTGAGACTGAAAACCTACAAAAGCCTCCTAGAAGATCAAGCGATGCATATAATGCAACATAGGCCCACTATGACTTGACTTGCATGTTTGACGTATGAGATGTTTAACAGTGAATGGGTTCAACCTGCTGTTACTTCACAACCTTTAACAAAATGTTTTCCCGGAGACACACAAAAAAACCTTGGTTTGTCTTCGTCTACACTCATCAGCCTCTCGGAAGGTGCGACAGTAATTGTCAGAGTAAAGCGCTGTAGTTCATCTTCTGTTATACAGTAATTCTGTCTAACCTCCGATTTAGTTATAATACCCATTGGCATCCCTGAGTGCCTCCAACAGTCGGCTCCTAATTGATCGATAGGATGTCATCATAAATCCCAAATCCTAGGCACTTTATTGATCCCTCCCAAGCGCTCGCCGCTTCTCTGCATATGTGATTGCCTCAGCCCACACACATGCCAAGTCTGGAGCATATTTTATCCACCGGAGGCATTATCATATGCAGACTGTATTGTTTTTCCACGTCGGAGAATTACTGCTTGCCAGTGCGACTTGAATGACACCCCAGAGAGGACTTCATTTCCTATTCACCTCGATTTATATTTACGCGAGGGTCATAAATAACACTAATGCACCCAGGTGGTTTGGTCAGAGTAATTGTTTATTTGCTTCCTGGTCGACTTGCTTGACAATATTGCTAATGAACACTTCAATGTCGGGCTCGGAATTTGATCAGAGTCACTCACAAGCGGAACATGTGTGAAGTTACCTATTCATAGCTACACGTGAGTGTTAGACTGCAGGTGCTCCACTGTAAAGCTTTGTGTTTACATCCGTATGAAATGGGTGTCAGCTTGTGTCCATGAAACAAGTTGAGCTGATGAAATGCAATATTTAAATAAAGATAAGATTAGAGGAACTTTAAGCTAGCTATGTGAATGCTGGCTAGCGGTGTGGTATGTGAAAACACAGCCTATGCAACCTAGCTAAGAGCATACTATGCTACATCATCCAGCAAGGATGGCAGTAGCCTTCTGGCTAGTACACTACATCTGACTTTGGCTAAAGCCTATGTGTGTCAATCGGTAAAACCATAGACTGTATTTAAAGATAGCGTTTCCACTTCCTCCCAGTGTACGAAAATGAGTCAGTAATGATATTATATATTATATTTTTATAGCATCAAATATCGAATTAAAAATGACAAATGAACAACTGGACAAACATTAGTGTGGTACCAATGTATATTGAGAAAAATGTATTTGATGTGTACTTAAATGTTAATTGGTCTGTATCTATATATCACTTTAATAGTCCTGACAACAACTAAAAGATCTTTACAGTTTTAGATTCACCCACTCATACAGTGCATCTATAGGCAGCACTTTCTCTATGTGAAGGGGCGGTTTGGGGTTCAGTATCTTGCCCAAGGGCACTTCAACATAGGGCACAAAAATAAATCTCAAAGAATATATCCCACAATTCAAGGAAACATATGAATCTGTTGTCTCCGTACAACAATGTCGTTTGGCAATCCCATTTATCTAACTAACGTCAGAAGTTGGCTCACAGTGAAACTGTTACTGATGAAAACAAGTAGCGTACAAACAGAAATATGGTTTAGTCGAAGAAAATGTACTTTCATCTCTCACAAATCCAATTGTCTTCGACACAGCATGAGCTCACTTCATATTTCCCCCCAGAAGCTTTGTTGCTATGGAGGACAGGACGCCAGAAGGGTAAAGACTCCATCCTGAGAAATGACTCACCCAGTGTTCATGTGACAGTGGCACATGTCCAAGCACGGTCCACAAGGTGGAACAATGAGAGGATTTGTCGTCTCATAATTGTAATTTAATAAAGATCTCACATGGTATCGGCGGCGCCTGACAGGCAGGGCCCTTCCGGCGCTTGTTAATGCAATTGTTCTGGTCAGATGGTGATGTCACAAATCATGCAGGAAGTTGGGTGACAGGTAGCAGAGCTCACGGATACCTCCAGAGAAGCCCGGACTCGTTTTGGATGGAGGCCAGGGCATTGCTGCACATGCTGCTCTGTCGACAGGGTTGAAAACCAAGAGCTGCATTAGCCTCGTTCAGAGGGTGAGGAAGAGATGTGACTTTAAAGAGATTTATTGAAAATAGGAAATATTGATTTTGTGAAGGGCCGCAAGATAATCCTGGATCTTTTAAGATATATATTTTCATGTGAACAATGAACACAGTAGTTAAAACTGAACACTGAGGAGCGGTGACGGAAATCAATTCTTTTCAAACTTCATCTTATCCCACCAGAAAAATATGAGCTGTTGACAGCTTGAGGAAAACCATTTCCAAAATGGAGGCTCCCGAGGATTAAACAATGCCCTCCCTCGACACTGACACCTCCACCCTCCCTCTGCTCTTGTTCCACCTCTCCCTCTCAGTGGTGATGTATGGCTGATGTGTGATAGGGGGAGCTCCAGTAAAACCCTGCATACATGCCAAAATACATTTTACAAGTACTGCTCTAATCAGCCTGCAGCCAGAGGCTCATAAATCGCCTCAGTGTGTCTGGAGCTGGTGAACAAACGCAGCTTATGGTCACCAGCGAGAGTGGATATACAGCAGGCCACGCTCCCTGGGCAGAGCCGACTCCCGAGTGCTGCCGCGGATGTTTGTGAGTCAATTCAACACAGGGAGGAACAACCCAGTGCCTTTATATCAACAATTGACAAGGAACAATAATTTATGCGTCTGTTTAATCAGCTGAGTGCATGTAGGCAAATGTTTGCATATTGCTGCATGTTTTATGTCAGGTGTAAGTGCATGAGCACATGTCCCCGTGCACGGACGCCCTCACTCATGCGGGAAAAGTCTCAAATATGTTAAAAGCCGTCATTACATCCATATTTAGGGGCGTCTGGGGGATTCATCAGGAGTTCACACGCTCCTGCTCATCTGCATCATCGGAATGATTTGGAGCGCGGCGGCAGGTAGAACGTACGAGTCACCGCCGCGGTCGGGAGGTTGTTTTCCTCTTTTTTAATCTCAGCCGTAACCTTCGGTGTCCTCCACTGACAGGAAACGCAGTTTATCAACCGGGGATGACACCGGCGGAGGTGATATATGCACGGCCGTACTTCCCCAGATAACTCTAATAGCATGAAGCCCTGTTCCTCGTCTTCAACCAACAGGGAAATTCCTGAGGTATGGGGAGGATGATCAAATAAAATGATACTTTGAAGTATACACTCGAGTCCCGCCAAGACTTCGCCAAGTCCTCGAATGGCATCTCGGAATTAAATAAAGGCACCTTGTCATCTCAGTCGGGGGAAAAAAGGATTGGGGGGGGGGGGGGGCGGCCTCTGTGTCTAGTATGTCTCCTCTTGAAGAACGTTTTTTTGATGTTTTGTCTTGATGTAGCTTTATAAATAAAACTGCACCAGAGACACACAGAGGCCAGAGAAGTGTGGACTGACATTATCTGAGAGTGTCGCCTAACAAGCAGGTAATGTGCACGTCTCTACCTGATCTACACTTTGTGTTTTTGACCAGATTTAACCCCTTCAAACGAGTACATGTAGATGTAAATGTAAAGGAACAGCCACGATGTGTGTTGTAACCGAGGCAAACATGTGTGCGTTGGCCCGGGGCCACAAAGTGCTTGTGAAGAAAGGATGAGCACATGGTGGAAGTATGTCTTCTTATATACAAGGCAGATGCGGCTCCTACTGTATGTACACTATGTTCTGGATTGGAAACACCATGCAGTTCTTTTTCAACAAACACCACATTTCTGAGACTTTTTTTTAAACATATATTTATTGGTTTTATACATTTACATCAATTTACATACATACAATAACCTTCCCTAACCTGAACATATGGCAGTAAAAAATGACAGTAAATCATACAAATATCACAAAAATTGCTAAGTTATGACATTTCTGAGACTTTTAAAATTGAAATATCCCTACCCCCTGAATTTGACTTCTGCTGGGATCCATTGGGTGGCAGCACTGAGCATGACCTAAAATTTAAGGTGCTTCTATAATAACACTGATGAAAAGGAGGGGAATGGTTTATAGAAATCAAGCAGGGAAGAAAAGGGAAGAGCATTTGTATCGTAAGTTGCCGCGAGCTCTGCCACGCCATACGAAACAGCAAAGCAGATTGTGTGTTGGAACAGTGTGCAGGAGACACAGCCTTTTAATGACACGTTTACAACGGTCCTCACCTTCAACATTTCCTCACTTTTACGTAGCTGTCGAATAAAACCCCCGCAGAGGAAAGCTCATAACTGCTCTGAAAGTATAGGCTGTGTCTATGAAATCCAAGATTTGTTGCTTTTTATTCTGAGGGCGGATAAGGTTGGGGTTATATGTTCAGGCACACACACACACACTCTCCCTCCCTCTCCCTCTTGCACACACGCTAACACACACACACACACACACACAGACACACACACGGACACTGCCTTCTGCTCGGGCAGTCAATAAGCAGACTGTGGCTTTGGCAGTGCTCTATCTTATTTACAGGACGTTTGTTGCACTTGACATTTATCGTGGCTCCGGGGCCGTGAACTTCATGCAAACGCCATCGAAGCATTCAATGCCAAGGGCCGGGGGCCTCCTGTCTCGGCGTCATCACAAGTCTTTTCACGCTAAGATAAATCACTTCCACTGGACCTCAAGCACAGGGAAGGGAAGGAGAGGAGAGGGAAGGAGCGGGGTGGAGGTGGGGTGGAGATGCGTGTGTGTGTGGGGGGGGAGTTAGATGAAGGGAGAGGGGGGAGAAGGGCGAGCGGAGGGAGGGAGAGACGAGGTTCAGGGAGAGGGGTGTTAACATCGGAGGGACACCCGGAGGTTAGCGCCGGCCGCATCTCTCCCTTGTTAATTGTTGGGTGCGTTCACACAAATATCACTAACCATTATGAAGGCAGCATATGGTTCGGGTAAATGCTCTTTAGATCTCAGAGGGATGTAAAAGGCTGTCACCACATGGTCGTCCTCGCTCTGCTCATGGCCACGGGACATGAAAGGCCCCCCCCCCGTCCTCGACCATCCGAAGCACATGCAACGTCTTGACCTGGAGGCCTGGGTGGAGGAGCGTACTCTTCCCTGAGAGACAAACGCTCGTAGCTATTACAGAAGCCGCTCGACATGGATCAAACACAAAGGAAAAGAAAAGGTTCTCGCTGCATCTTGTGACTCTCATGATTGTGTGGTTTCATCTCATGGTCAGTACTAAATCATCCTCGGCAGATGTTTTAAGTCTTTTTTAGAGGATGAACCACTTGAAATATATCGTAGCATGTGATAATCTGTGGTGCAAACTCTAGTAGGACAGCTCTGAAGCTCTAGTTATGCTACTTTATGAGTATACATTTTGTTTGACTCTTTGTAAAGCTACACATTTTGGAATTACATTATATATTTAAAATGCTATGAAACATCATGAATAATCTAATATTGTAGTATATATCCAAAAATAAATCATTATAGAAAGTGTTTTTTTCCTGTTTCTTCCTTCCTCACATATTAATTATCTCATGACCCCTGAGGTGTATCTTGTGACCCACTGTGGCGCCCGACTTCTAGGTTCAAGTCTAGGTTCCGGCACCACTAGAATATTACGCCTCCAGTAAAACCTCAGAGTAAAGTAGTACTTTGTGTGTGCACCGATGAGTCAGTCATCATAATCTAATTACACGTTTAACAATAATAAATAAAAAAAGAGCACAGTGTTATTGTGAGTACGTCACCAATGCAGTGCTTTAAATTCTACATCCATGTATTTCATTCATCATTCAGATAACAAAGTGATTATAATGATAAAGTGTGCGGCCAAAACCTATCCATAAATGTGCCAACAGCCATATTAAAATGTTAATAAGTTAATATACAGCTGGATGGGTTAAAATAAAGTCTCATTAATATTTTAACAAATTAAATTACACATTGAGGTTCATTCTTAACCTTGGAGATAATATAAGTTAAAATAACTTATTCATTGGTGGTTTCAGGTGCAGCCTGTAGCCTAAATCAGTGGAAGCATTAATAAACATTAAAAGTGAGCTTTTGCAGCAAATGATAAACACAGTTTAAAAAAAAAAAAGTCTGAAGTCCTCTGAGAGAACCCACACTGTATTAATCTATAGTTGACTGAGGTACTGACAGCTGCACTACATGCTCCTATATGAGGTGAAACAGTACAAGTTCTGATAGCAGCACACATTCAAAACAAAATGCTCCGGTACAGAATGATGGATGTGCATATGGATTCCACCAAATCCTACCAGCAGCTCTCAGGGTAATATATCCTCACGCAGCCGGCCCCCAAATTATAAATCAAACTTCTCGCAAGTCCACATGATTAATTACAATTCATCGACAATAATTTACAGAAGTGGTTTTCAGATGCTTTTAACTTTGCCGTGGCAGTAACTTACAAACTGAGCGTGTGGGGGTAAAAAATGAAAACAACACTGCTTGGTTGTTTTTTTTCTACCTGACTGGCAGCGCGGCAGCAAAGTGATATGGAGGGGTAAAAAATTAGATAGCTGATGAAGGCTCATTGATTCAAATGCTTGATGTTCTTGGAAGGGAAAAAGGATGACACTGAAGAATGTGCTCCGGGCGGCGTTCTAAATGTCTCACAGAGAGGAATACAGAGGTAGTCTGACTCCGATCCCAGTGCAAAACTGTGACCATCATTTCAGCAAGAACTCACCCAAGGCAAACAACTGACAGACGGCACAGAGTGCACTCTAATAGCAGAAAAACTCCACTTATTCGTAAGAGTCAGGGCTTATTTGGGAAATCTACCTTTAGAAAGAGTTTTCTCTTCCAGAAACAAGTTCATGATAGATATAATTATTAGTTAATGACAGCATGATATACGGAGAGTTTCCCTTGTGGTTGTGGCTTCTTCTCTGGGAGGTTTTGCAACATTTGACATGATATTTGGAGTTTACATCATAACCTCATATCCGTGTGATCCTCCTCGCCCTGCTCCTCGGAAAAGGTACCGCTGATCTCCACCGGAGCTGTTTCTGCTGCTGCGCGACACTGATGATGTAGACAGCGATCGCCTTCCCACATCGCAACCGCTGTAAAAGGTCAGACCAAACGAGAGGGACGTGTAAGCCGGGCCCGTCCTCCTGCAGCCAGGGCCTGAACTGGCCTCAGGCACTGGTGCTGATGAGGCCTCAACATCAGCAAAGGGTCATTACTTCAACGAGAGAAGCACTTAACTTCTGTACCCCGCTCTGGACTCCCTGGGGACTCCGCTGCGCCAAAGGTGGACGACGGAGAGAGAAAGGGAAGGGACAGGGTTGGGTTCTGTCCCCAAAGTAGGCAGGGTTCCCCCCCCCCCCCCCCCCCCGCCCCTTCCTCCCTCGCCTGTTAGTGAATGTAATTCCTGCACACCCTGGGTGAATTAATTAATTACAAAGCTGGCCGGGTATCAAAGGTACATGATTTAATTATATTCCCTGCGTCTTTGTTAAGAAGCCAACTGTCAGGCCGTGGTAAGTGGGGCTGTGGCCCTCTGTGACGCCTGAGGGGCATGCATGCATGTGTGTGTGTGCGTGTGTGTGTTGCTGATTATGTGTGTTTGTTTGCGTCCGTGTGTGTCTTTTGGCAGAAAAAAGAAAGAGAGGGAGAGCGAACATCTGTGTGTACTTCTAAGGGTTTACTTGTGGCGGTGCGTTCGCTGGTTTTGAGACAGTCCCCAACAGACACACCACAGAAACCAGTCACCTCTTCAAACACTAACGATGGGCCATGTTTATGTTTTCGTGACAAGTGACCTCTTTTAGTCAAACACGCTGTTCTCTGTCCGTGTGAGGAGGCAGAAGTAGTGTGACGTTACAGCACCGACTCCCTCGGGTGCACAAAGGGTTCGACTGTGACTCCAAACTCTGAACATCTCGTCTCTTTCCAACAGTCGCCTTCGTTATGTTTGTTTTCTTTTTGCTAATATGACCACAGTCTTTTTCTTATCTTAACCAAGTCTTACGTAAAACCTTTATAGATTTCTCTTTTTTCAACCTCTAGGGGCACTGCAGCAAGCTTTTAACATTTATTTGACTAAATAAAAATGGTTTTAATGTTGGTGTCTATTTACTCATCCACCAGATACAGACTCATTATTATTGTCTCTCAAGTCCAATATGGACACTTCTTTAAGCTCTCTTTTGGTATGAGGACTTCTTCTGCTCTCTGCTGTTTATTGGTGGAAACCAACATCAAGTTACTTTACCACCATCTACTGTGTCTTCATCCCTTCTTCTTTGAATCAAAAATTCTTCTTCTTCTTCTTTATTCGGTTTATTGGCAGCTGATAACATGCATCAAGATGCATCACCGCCATCTACTGTGTCCTCCTCCCCCCTGGTGGGCGAGCATGCTTATATAATCTGAATATTTTCAGAATAGGCCGTTGCTGGTTTCCTGCTGAGAAATGATCACAGTAAGTACAATTTGCAAATATATGCTTGAGGTGATAAATATTTGTTATTGCCATATAGCTTGCATTAGCATTTACGGTAAGAAAAGCTGTTAGGCAAGAAACTTCTAATCCTTGTACTCCCCAACTGTCTCCAGTGTTTGGAAAGCAACGCTAATGGTAACTTTCCTTTTGCTTCTTACTTCTAAATTCTTCCTCTGCCATCAAACATGATTTCCTACTTTCTGAAAATTGCTTCATTATTGTCCTCTCATGTTTAACAAAGGCCAGAATGCTGCAGTGACTCACTATTGCCTCTTGACACACAAAGTGGTACGATATGGGACAAGCTAGGGCTAGCTGGTTAGCATCCTAAAAATAGCAGATATCGCTTAATCAGTAAATCTGAGGTCAAATATTTGCTTCCTCCTGTTCTGACCTGAACCAACCCCCAAATATCATTCCTACATTTTTGTACAAACCTGTTCTCAGTTAGAATCCATGCTTTAATACACACAGCATCTTTAAAGTACTATATCAGTGAAGTTGTCATTCTTAAGAAAACATTTAATATGAAACTCATCTTTTTACTTCAACCTTAACCTTTAATTTGTTTGCTCACATAATACTGTATCATAATATATTACATCGAAAGCTGAAAATGTTTTTATTCACTTTGTGAATCTGTAGTGGAGACAGTAATTTTCGCAATTTTCTGAAAATGTTAAAATCAAAATAGTTTATAGTGGGAACATCCACTTTAATAAAATAACATTTAAATGTCATGCATGTTCAAATGTACATTTGCACATGCAGTACATGCCCACACGACACAAACAGTCTTCTGTGTACAATATTGATGATTTACTGTTTCAGAGGCCTTGTTCACATGAGAGCTTTTCTATCGGGAGAAAGAAAAAAAATCACACTCATCTTCACAACCACAGTTTCAACACCTCAGGAGGATAAAACAATGTGGCTGGTGACAAAGTGTCTGAAAACACACAGAGGCAGAAGGACAACATGTTCTGTCTTCAGTTTATCGAGAGGATAACGATTTCATATAACGTGAGGATAAACAGTGACACCCCACACATCAGCTGATCTGGATTCCATTTTTTATCTAACAGAAATGTTTTCATGATGTCACAGATCGCTATATTGAGAAAATTACTAACAAGTGGAGACAGGCTCTTAATGAAATAATGTGTCACTGAAATCCTCCTATCCAAATGGCTGAGTAGTGGCTGAGGAAGCCGGGTCCTGGAATCAAGATGAAAAAGCAGTTACTCTCGGTTTGTCATCACACAAAGAAGCTGTTTATGGCACGAAGGCATCTGATAAACCATTTTCTGGCCAACCAAGGTAAATGAAGCATAATTGGAAGCCCATTACCAAATTGAAAAATGGTTGCCTTTTGTTTTAACTGTGTTAGAATCGAACCCGAGGGCGCCTCTCCCACTCTGTAAACCTGCATCAAACTGCAGGGCTCAATAATTATAATGTTCAGGATCCTTCTGAGGGGCGAAGAAAATCAATAGACTAAGGACAAAGAACCTATAGCCATCAGTTAATTCTCTTATCACTGTGATTTAGGGGAAGAGGAGGATGTTAAATAACTGTAAATCTTTAGCTATGACTTTGAGGGTGCTTTATGGCAGTTCTTACAGCGTCTCCAAGACAGAATGTCCATACCTTCCGCAGACCACACAATTTATAGCTTTATTACCCTTTGTCTTAAAGAGCAGGGAGACATAACAGGCAGGAAGGAGATAACAGCCCGGCACAGGGGTGGCTGGGAAGGAAAAAAAGTCGGATGCCATCATCGACAGACACACATCTCCATGACAGGTTTACGGCTCAGGAGCAGGGCTTCTATTTGGGGGAGGAAGAAAGGAAAGCGTGGGTGTCCTCCTCCGCCGGTCCGCCCCTCCCTTAACCACCACCTGCGTATCCCACACCCATCCCCAAGAAGGAGACCCTGCCCCCTGTGGAGGGAGCAGAAATTCAATTTCTGACTTATCCCCTGATGATCAGATTCCCTCCGCTGTTCAGTTGCCTGCACACCACAGTTGCCACCCTGGCTTCCTAGAGGTCATATGGAGGACTTGACTGAGGGGGAGGGCTGAGGTGAGGGAGGGCAGACAGAAGGAGGGAGGCGGAGCGCTTTTTCACCACAGAGTCATGAGTTCCTCTGCACCGGGCAGATGCTTCCTTATATTTTCCTGCCGTGCTGACAAGTGGCTTATTGTTTCCCTTGATAAGGGTACAGTGTTCCCGGTAATGGGAATTAGAGGGAGACGTAAGTCACCGAGACACAGGGGGAGACTGAATCAATAGATAATGGGAGATTTCTCATGGATGCAAAAGGCAGGGGTTATTATCAGTGCTGTTTAAGAGAGCAAGGCCTCTTATTTGTCTCCGACTCACGGGGAGCGAGGAGGCTAGAAATAAAAGTTACACTTTGCCTGAACCCTGTGAGAGTGGTTTCACAGCGGTGCCAGACAGATGCCCCAAACACCATGTTTTAAAGTGACTGACTGTTCCAAACCCTTATCACCGCTCCCTCTTATGAAGAAAGCTCTTGTGCATCAGGAGGACGCTGCAGCACATGGTGAACTTTGATTCATCTGCAGTTTCACAGTGACTCTGCTTTGATATCAGTCGTCACCTTCATGAAGGGAGCGTCTGTTTGACATCGGTTTGCCCATTTGTAGAATATCAGGAAACATTTACAAGATTCTTTCATAAGATTCACGGATATTATAGAGAAGTCATTTTTTAAAGCTTTTTCTTATGCACTATGGGAACTACTTGAATGAAAAAAAGGCAGATGTAACTACAGATGTGACTGTAAGTTGATGCATTTTTCAAAACATTTTTTTTATCATGAATAAAACAACAGAATTCCGAATTGAAATCTTTCTCCCTTGACTCTCACTTTTGATTCAAAATCTAAATAAACAATCATTTGAATGGGGGGAGAAAAGTTCACACTCAAACTGAAATTACCTTTTCGAATTTAAAATATGCAGTCACTGTCAGACCCTTTAAAGTATTTTACCTCATTATCCAACAGCTCCTTATCAGCTTGATCCAGGGCCTACCCTCTTGACCTGTCTGTAAAGTAACCCAGTAGTTATTTTGCCATGAAAATGGAGGACACCAGCAAGCAAGTGTTTTTGTGTTTTACAGCAATAGCACATGATGTCAAATTCATTCAAACTTGATTTGTGGAAGAAGACACAACAGTGGTCACAAGTTATACACCAAACACTGACATTCCATTTCTGTTCAAACTTGTTTCTTATTTTAGACATCCAGCAGAGAGTTTGCTGAAAACAGCTGCCTGGTGAGTCAGAGAGGATCAAGACATTAACACTAAAACCCAAACAATCAGCTGTAATAGGCTGAAACGCTCTGAGATGAAGGAAACTGAGGTGGGCGATGAAATCATCTTTTTAGCATCTTTTTTTGAACGATCTATTATTACACTTTTCCCACACACATAGTCATTTGATCCAGCGATAACATGGAAATAATGATCTTAGCAGTTTTAAACGTAGGTTAAAAAAAAGAAGAGCATCTCTGCCAAGGCCCAACAGTCCCCCCTTAAAGTCAGTCAAGCTGCACCACATTTCACACACTCAAAGATATTAGTTCCCAAAATATGTTCCATTAAGATCCATTGGTTATTCCCCAAGAACCGAGTGAAAATGTAAAAAAAATAAGGTGTTCTGTAGTCAAACAAACATGGTAACGCAAACAAAAACAACACAAAGTCCCTGTTGAAACGACTGAACACTAAACCCCACCTATTTGACACATTGGAGTGTGTTAGAAGAAAAGCAGACCTGTGTGTAAACACAGTTTGACCCAGTTACTGACCGTCTCCACAAGCAAAGCTCTGATCAAAGGGACAGCGCGGAACTCTCTGACTTCATAGGTTATTGTCAACGGCTGCTCGGACAAGAAATGACCAGTTGCCATGAACCTCGCACTCAACAAGCAAACAGGAAGTCAACAAAACATATGTTTTTTTCTCGAGTGATAAACGCTAACGTTAGAGGCTCAAAACCAACAGCAAATCTAGAAGAGCTGTGTACAAGAACAAACAAATCTATCGGCTTGTGCCTGTCACAGCTTTAAATATCTCCATGAAACTCCACCAAGCGTTTCCCAAAAACCATAAAAGCTCCACTTTGGTGCTGTGGAGATGCATAAAAGTTGAAAACCAGAAGTTAAGGGGAAAAAGCGGTTGTGTGGTTGTGTATTGAGAATCTAGTGCTCAACCATCCAACATGGTCAGTGAGCAGGGCGGCGGCGAGGGTGTCCTCCTCCTGACAGCTCCCCCTAGGGCCCTGGAATAC